>NC_058084.1:194825718-195125718 GCF_014858855.1 Bufo gargarizans | reverse complement strand
CACTGAGCTATAGCTCTAGATGGCAAAGATAGGGATTTTTTTTTGATCTATGAGATGTAATATAGCAAAAAACACAGTAAACCTAAAATGTTTTGTGATACTGACAACTGAAGGAAGTGAGATATCAGCGTCACACATGATTGAAATTTGCCTCTTATCTAGGACATAATAAAATATAAACATTTTTTAGAGGCTGAAAGGGGTTTTGAACTCAGAAAGTCTGGACATGGGGCAACCGCATTTCCACTGAGCTACCAGCTTGCCTTGAATGAGCTTGAGATTTTTGTTCATTTATGTGATGTAGAATACAAAACCACAGTAAAGCTAAAATGTTTTGTTATACTGACAAGTGAAGGACGTCAGATATCAGCGTCACACATCATTTAAATTTGCCTCTCATCTAGCGCATAATAAAATGTTAACCTTTTTTGTAGGCTGAAAGGGGCTTTGAACTCAGAAAGCCTGGACATAGGGGAGGAGCATTACCACTGAGCTACCAGCTTGCCTGGCACAGGGCTATAAGCTCAGCAATAGACATACTTTGGTTGTGTGATTTAGCATACAAATACATAGTTTATCTATAACTCCTTCTCACTTTGACCCTGACCTATGAAGAGCATAAGTCAAACTCAGATATGAGAGTCAGGTGTCAGAGTCAGGTGTCAGGTGTCAGAGTCAGGTGTCAGGTGTCAGGGTCAGGTGTCAGAGTCAGGTGTCAGGGTCAGGTGTCAGGGTCAGGTGTCGGGGTCAGGTGTCAGGGTCAGGTGTCAGGGTCAGGTGTCACATTGGCATTTTTTTGATACTTGACTATGATATTTGACCATGTCCTAAAATTAACACTGTACCCCTTATACAAAGTGATTATTCAAAGTGCCGCCTACCAATTCTGTAATGGTCCGGGGAGGCCGGGTTATATGCAAATTGTGTCACCGCCCCTCTGCTGTGTAATCGCACTGAAGAGACGATGCGCACGGGACTTGCGTGTGACGTACTCATGCACATCGCAAGATTTGGTGCGGACAGGAGAGAAGGAGAATCGAGACTGCCAGCCAGCCTCTACGGAAAAATAAGCAAGTACAAGCCCCAATTTAGGTCTGCAACTTATAAAGAACTTACTATCAGCCGTAAAGGGACATTTAAATAACAATATTACTCTGCCATAACCTCTGGCCTGCACTGGTTGATCGATTTCTTAAAGGGCCATACACCCGCAACCGTTGTCCATAGCCACCTCATTCAAAAAGTGTGTAAAGTCAAATTTAGCATGCAGAGTTTAAATAAACTGTCATTGTCATGTCTGTCCAGGAGGAAGCAGCGCAGCCTGACCTCAGCGGATCCTCTGCAGCAGCCACAGCTAGCACCAGTACACCAACAGCCACTGCAGCAGCCAGCATGATGCCACTAACCATGCACTACTATTTTGGGGCCCCTTGGTTCCCATGATACTCTGGAGAAACTCATATACTAAGAGACTTTAAAGTGAAAATGTGTGCTTTGTTCAGATTGTATCCGTTTTCCACAGAGCAGCAAATGATTGAGAATGAGATTCTTCTAGCCCAATTAGAAGGAGCCGCACTCCGGGAAGTGAAGTCCTGGCCTAGCTCTGAAAGAAGAACTCTGGGACAGATCTTTGAGAGACTCTACACCACCGTTGAACCCAAGACCGTGTCAGAAGTCAAAATGAGGTTCTTCAGCACAAAACAACAAACCGGTGAGTCACTCAGAGACTTTGCATTGTCATTACAAGAAGTCCATAGAGCTGTGGTTCAGGTAGACCCCCGTGAGGCAGAGAACCAAGACAAAACTTTAAAGGAACAATTCATTGATGGTGTTAGCACTGACAATCTAAAAAGCCAGTTGAGAATGTTAGCTGCACAACACCCAAGTGTCACATTCCTAGACTTTAAAGAGCTAGCCATTAGCATTCTGGGAAAGAGTCCGCAGCCAGAGCCTACTAAAATTGCTGAAACGCTTGTCCACACACCTGCTACACCTTCAAAGTGCTGTCCAGTAGCCCAAACTCCACACCCTGATGCCGTAGCAGCCTTGACAGAACAAGTTAACTTTTTGACAAAAAGCCTGGAAAAGGTGTGTCAGAAATTAGAACAGCGGGAAAAGCCTTTATTATTGGAGAATGAGAGACCTGTACGAAAATAACTTTTTCCTCCTGACTACAAAGATATATATCCTAGAAGTACTGGCGGGTGCCCAAATGACCACTCCAACGCCCACAGGCGACCTATTTGCACCTACTGTCAAATGATGGGACATACAGAAACAATGTGCTGGCTGTTAAAAGAGAAACCCCTCGAGGCTGAGAACGAGAGGTAAACCAATAGGTCCACAAGAACCCAACTGGATGCCCAGATATGTAGGATCCCGTCCAAAAGTAACAATCTGAATTAACAGAATTTCCTTTGTCGCCCTACTGGATACTGGATCTCAGGTCACTACCATCCTATGGCCTGCATTAAAATACTGCATAAATAATAATGCATAAATAATAATGCATAAATACTGGGACCAACTTACACAATCACCAGAATCCTGGTTGGATCTTACAGCTAGCATGGGGAAACACGTACCCATACATGGTTATTGGGAACCAACTCTGCAAGTAGGAAAGACCACCCTACCTAGACAAGGTGCTATTGTTGTACAAGACGGAGACAAAAGTGGTTCTGCAGTGATCCTAGGAATGAATGTTCTTAATAATTGTTACAATGAAATACTTGAGGCATTACACCAATCTATGCCAACTGCTTCACCTGCCTCCAAAAGGAGCATACAACAGACCATTCGTGTGCTAAGAGCATAACAGAAATTTGCTAATGGCAAAGGAGAAATCTGCTGTGTCCGCATCCGAGGTAACCAGCCTGTGATCCTTAAGCCAAATACAGAGACACTCTTATGGTGCCGTGCCACCCTGGGAATTCAAGGTCAAGACTACCAAGCCATGGTAGGGCCCTTAGCGCTATATGACCATCCTCTAGTCAGAGCCGCCAGGAGCTTAGTGACTGTTTCCCAAGAAAAAGTGCCTGTCAGTCTCATAAACCTGAATGATTACCAGGTTACCCTCCAAAAGCATTATCCTGTTGCTCAGTTATTACAAGTCTCTTTCCAGGATGTTATCAACATGCTTACAACTAAAATAGGACAATCTGCGCAGAGCTCCAGTACTCCAGAACATACTCTGCCTGCATCATGGTGGGAAGAACTCAATGTGGGAGACAGCTCTACACCCAAAAACCAAATTGAAGGCGTTCAAGCCTTTAGTAAGCACTCTACGGATTATGGGGAAGTCCGTGGGATCAAACACACTTTCCCTACCGGTTCTCACCACCAAATAAAAGAAAGGTACCGGCCTATACCATCAACAATGAAACAAATGATCCGAGAGATGAAGGTTCTTGTCCGGAAAAAGGATGGCAACGTCAGATTCTGTGTGGATTACAGAAAACTTTATCAAATCACCCACAAGGATGCCTATTCTTTACCCAGAATTGAAGAATCCCTGACAGCACTGGGATCATCAGCCTATTTCTCAACTCTTGATCTGACCAGTAGATACTGGCAAGTACCCATGGCTCCTGAAGACCGAGAGAAAACAGCTTATACCACCCCCATAGGCCTATTCAAATTTAATTCCATGCCCTTTGGACTGTGTAATGCACCAGGAACGTTTCAAAGACTAATGGAACGCTGTTTAGGCCATATAAACTTTGAGACTGTCCTACTCTACCTGGACAATGTTATTATTTATTCCAAATCCTATGAAGACCACTTGAAACACCTTGCAGAAGTCTTCCAAGTCCTCATTAAACATGGACTTAAGATCAAACCATTTAAGTGCTACCTGCTGAAGTCAGAAGTCAAGTACCTGGGACATATTGTCAGTGGAGAAGGTGTTAAACCAGATCCTGAAAAGTTAGCTGCAGTCCAGAATTGGCCCACTCCTACTACAATAAAAGAGGTGAGAAGTTTCCTTAGTCTTGCAGGATACTACAGATGCTTCATCCCTCACTTCGCCCAGATTGCTGACCCAATTCAGGAACTTATAAGAGGACACCCAAAGAAGTATCAGAAGACGCAGATACCTGTGGAGTGGAATGAAGACAGGGAAATTGCCTTCCAGCTCTTGAAGAAGAGAAGCTGACCGAACCACCTGTTTTGGGATATCCAGATTACCAACAGCCCTTCCATCTCTACACTGATGCCAGCCAGAAAGGTCTGGGAGCTGTCCTGTCTCAAGTGCAAGAAGGTAAAGAGAGTAATTGCTTATGCTAGCAGATCCCTGAAAGATGCTGAAAGGAATGACCGGAATTACAGCTCTTTCAAGTTAGAATTCCTCTCACTTGTGTGGGCTGTCACCGAAAAATGTAAGTACTACCTTGCAGCAACTCCCTTCATAGCTTTCACCGATAACAACCCCCTGGTGCATCTCAATACAGCCAAGCTAGGTGCCTTAGAACAAATATTGGCCTCACGCTTTGCTAACTACAACTTCACTGTAAAATACAGAACAGGCAAGTCCAACGAGAATGCAGATGCCTTATCTCGCCTGCCTACCAAAGAAAATCCTACTACACACGTAGATGTCTGGGAAGAAGTGGAGATGCCCAATTTCTACAAAAAATTGCCCAACAAAGCATCCTCTCCATCAAAAACAAAAGAGTTCTAAATCCCCATCTACAGAACAATCCAGAATCTCAAATTGAAAAGGAGAGATAGATCAAACTTCAGTCAGAAAGTAGAGTAAATCGGAGAACTACATGACTTCCTCACCAGTGGAAGAACACCTGAAAGAATCCGCAGAAGAAAAGCAGACCCGGAACTGTGGAAGCTGTGGAGACACCGGAAACAGCACTTTCTGCAGAAGGGCCTACTATTGAGAAGAAGCCTGGATCCAGTTACCTATGACAGGGTATACCAAATCCTAATCCCCAGTCGGGATGCAAGCATCATTCTTGAGATATACCATGCTAAATCAGGACACTTTGGCGTGCAGAAGACAGAAGCTATCGTCTGTAGACAATTCTATTGGATTGGAATGCGAGAAGACATTGAGAAGTGGTATCAAGAGTGTTCCGCCTGTGCAATTGGACGAGGTAAAAAGCATGACCAAAAACCACCTATACATTCTATTGTAAGCCAAAAACCAACGGAGATCGTTGCAATTGACCATGTGAAGCTGGAACCAAGTCACTCAGGTTACACATACGCTATGACCATCATTGACCACCACACCAAATTCGTTGTAGCCAACCTGTTAAGGACTTGACCGCAAAAACAACTGCAGGTGCTTTCTGGAAACATTGCCTGTTGCCATACGGATGTCCAGAGAAATTCCTTACAGGATCAAGGATCTGCCTTTGAGTTGCAACTCTTCAAAGAACTGTGTTCACTTCACAATTGCCAGAAAATAAGAACAACAGCTTTCCATCCCCAAGGTAATGAACTTTGTGAAAAAATGAATCAAACCCTAATAGAAATGCTTAGAGCTGTGCCACCTGCTACCAGAAATTATTGGCCTACTCTTCTACCTCAATTGATGTATACCTATAATAATACCATTCACTGTTTCACAGGGTATACACCTTACCATCTCATGTTTGTTTTACGACAAGGTAAACTGACCATACTTTGGACTGACAAGTGCCAGATGCCATCAATCCATTGCCAAAAACTGACTGGGTGATCGAACACCAAAGATGTTTAGCTGATGCACAAGAAATTGTTCACCAACACATGGAACATGCTCACAAAAAGAAGCAAAAAGATTATGACCAATCTGCCAAAGCAGAACCTCTTGAAATTGGTGCTTATGTATGGCTCAAGAACAATCATCGCACCAGCAAGTTGGACAGTGTAACGGACCGTTTCAGCAGACAAGGGGTTAAAATCCGTTTAGGCGATATGCCCCTTTCTGAGAGACAGGCACAGCTACTGCAGAACACCAAACTCCCAAACTGGATACAAAATAGCACTCCAAACTGGAACCTCGCGAATAGCTGCTAGCAGACTAACAGGAAAAGCATACAATCAGCTTACACTCCTGGCAATCAGCCTCTAACAGCATACAGGGAATCCCCCCAATAACGAGACGAGGCTCCGTGTTGAGGGTCAAGCAGTGGTCACTCGTGCTCGCACACCCAGCCTGGTTTTTATTAAAGTTGTTGCAAATACAGGACAGATACAACACATCCCCACAATGCATCATGGTTTCCTCCTCTCTGTCCCAGAGACAACCGAGAAGTAATCCAATTATCTCTCAGGACAAAGGGAAATCGCCAATACACATGTGGAGACAATGGGACAACTACCTGCCCATTATAGGGAATATTTAATTTAGAATCAATGGAGAGACCTTCCAGATACTCCAGTCTAATGTGGATTACAAATTTCATTTAAACACACAATGGGACAATAGAAACACACCCACACAAAATCCTCCCCTCTGCCGGTGATGATTATTGAACACAATGGCGAATATAATTATCAAAGGCAGAGAAATACAGTTTTATAAAACATATCACAGGAACCCCAAAACATGCAATAACCCCATAACCAATATATCCTCGGAACCGGGGGATCTGGGTGAACCACATATCCAAAATTCACCCACATCCGTTCAGTAGTTTGGAAGATACCGTTTTATGCCAGTTACACCGAAAATATGCAAGTTATACAGAAAATAGTCACTAATAAATGTGTCCCCTGTTTGGTAGTTTCAAACTACTGAATGGTGTCTCTGTGCACCAAATACAGGCAAGATAGCACCGTGTTGAAAAGTCAGAACAGTGTCTGTGAGTTAAAATGGCTGCTATCTATCATTCTCACCATGTGCTTCATCCATTGTTCTCACCATGGGAATAGTAAAATCCAAGCAAGCAAGGCAAATGATGCAATCCAGGGACCGAGGGCTCAGTCCAAGTGCCTTAAGACCCAATAACTTAAGGGACCATAATCCCAGGGCAGGAGGCTGGCAAACAGCCCCCTCCAAAACACCGTGGCGGGGTTGGTTTCGCCACAGACAGTAAGTGGGAAAGCGTTCCCTACATCATTTCAGCTATCCCAAATCCAGCATCTGACACTTATGGAATCAACAGAGAAAACAAATCACCTCAAATAGTTAATCACAATCACTTGAAATTGTGTAACAAAGAGAAAGATACTCCAGGAGGAATCCTTCCAGATGAGACAGAGGAACATCAACCTCCAATTCAAGTGCCTGAACTACCAGCTAAGTCTGTAGAGCCTATACAAACTGTACACCCTGGTTAAACATTTCTGTGCCTGCTCCAGTCAGTACTTTGTCACATCAGCCAGAGGAACCACCTCCAGAAGGAGTTCTGGAAATACAAGAAACTCCAGATGTACCAAGTTCCCTTGCACCAAGGTCAGAAAAAGAACCGCCACTTTGCAGATCCAGGAGGATTACAAAGGGACAATTACCTGCCCATTATAGGGAATATTTAATTTAGAATCAATGGAGAGACCTTCCAGATACTCCAGTCTAATGTGGATTACAAATTTCATTTTGATGAGACTACAGAGCCTGAATGAGAGACTTCTTGACTCTGATTATTTGCCTTACTCAAAGGTCTCTATAGTCTTCTTTGTTTTATTGTCAACGTTCAAGCCTGTGCTCAGAGATGGATTCTAACACATCTGAGTCTGTGTGTTTATCATCTTTACATCCTCTATGCTCAGGGAACGGACTCGTGCCCTGTGAGCCTCCTGATTTTTAACCATGTTTCATTACTTTCCCCATTATGGACTATCCTGGTTTTATTGTTCTGCTGTGCCAGGTCAGCGCCCCTCTGTTCATCCGTCTTCAGAGAAGAGACAACGCCCCTTTTCCACTTGTTTACCACCAATTGTGATGTATATCCTGATAATTTACAATTGTGCCTAACCAATTGCTTTTCAGATTTCAAGAAAGAGTATATTCGTGGGTTATGGTACTGTTCTTTATGCCTGCAGGATTGTTCTCTTTCGTATTTTTCAGGAGACCTACATCTTCGTGTTGAGGCCCACACAGGTTAAACAAGAGGTGTATGCAGAGTCCCACTACACTTGTGGGTACTGCAAAGTTGTTGTATTGTACTTTTTATGCTTTATATAGCCTGTTTTTATGCTGCAATATGTCCTTGCGCATAATCCCTGCTAAAAGGTGCATTAGAATGCATTTACACTGAGCTCACCACTGGGTGGAGATAACACCTCCCATATATATAATCAGCTCAGGCCTAGCCAGTTCGGTCTAGTTTGAGATCTAGTTGCAGTCCGTTATCTTGAGGCCTCCTCCAAAAGTGCTTTATCTATTCAGAGAATACTACAAAAAAGAGACCCCCAAAGGGTTATTGGACACATCTTCTTGGTGCCTTAGGACCTATGGACTCCACCGTGAAGGATTTACTAGCCTTTGGCGACTTCACAAGCCTGAACCAGGATCATTCCTGAACTCCACTACCAGTAAGGCTACAATATCCTTATTTAAAATTTAGAGAGGGACAGTTACACCTGTCAGCAGAGGACCTGCAGCAGTGATCTCTGTACTGAGATGGTTTAAATGCTTTGGATGAACTGTTATCAAAAGTCATCTTCAGTAAAGTTCCACCTTGAATTTCACCGTCCTTGCCTCAGACTCAGTTCCTCTATTAACACTATAGTAAATATTTGTACCCCCATACAAAAGGTACTGGTGTCACGACTACAAGGGACCTTGCCACTGGCACATTAATACAGACCACCAAGGGCACCTCAAACCAACATCTGGCCAGTGTCCCTTACACCAGAGTGTGCCCCAGAGAATTCTTGTGCCGTTCTCCTTTTCACTTATGTGAGCCTGCCCAGGGATGACATAACCGTGAGTAACCAGAACTGTATTTATCTCGGCCCACCTATTGCTCACACCGTGACCTCACACATAATTCCCCTGCAAGGTCTGGCATTCCGCACAATCACAAAGTGCCATGTGTCTATTCCTCATACGTCATATAATGATCCTAATACCTGACACTTGTGCGGCCTAGGCTGGTCCTTAGTCTTTTAACCCATGCCTGCCCTCTAATATACTAGAATTTACGTACAGGTATTTTCCCCATCAGTGGCCGGCGTAGCGAATAAGACACGCGTACGTTCAGCCACGTATCCTTTTGCAAACCTCCTCTTGAGCATGCACGCGGATGCTCGAGCGGCCCAGCATGAATACACGATCGCATTGGCACGGACGCCAAAATGGAACCCGCAGGCAATACCGGAGACAGGACCGGCCGCTGTGTGCCGCCACCAGTCCGGTCAATCTGCCTACGAGATCCCAGCGGTCCTCCCCTCTGGCGAGCATGTGGACGCAACCAAAACTCATATGTACCCTAAACTAGTACCAACAAAACTTCCACCCTATACCGTAGTTTCTAAAATGGGGTCACTTTTTGGGATTTTCTACTCTAGCAGTGCATCAGGGGGGCTTCAAATGGGACATGGTGTAAAAAAAAAAAACAGTCCAGCAAAATCTGGCTTCCAAAAACCATATGGCATTCCTTTCCTTCTGTGCCCTGCCGTGTGCCCGTACAGCAGTTTACAACCACATATAGGGTGTTTCTGTAAACTACAGAATCCGGGCAATAAATATTGAGATTGGTTTGGCTGTTAACCCTTGCTTTGTAAAAGTAAAAAAAAAAAATATTTTATGGAAAATCTGCCAACAAAGTGAAATTTTTAAATTGTATCTCTATTTTCCATTAATTCTTGTGGAACACCTAAATCCCTTGCTTTGTTACTGGAAAAAAATGGATTAAAATGGAAAATTTGCCCAAAAATTTTAATTCTGAAATTTAATTATGGAGTTTCTACTCTAGGGTTGCATCAGGGGAGCTTCAAATGGGACATGGTGCCAAAAAACCAGTCCAGCAAAATCTGCCTTCCAAAAACCGTATGGCATTCCTTTCTTTCTATGCCCTGCCGTTTGCCCGTACAACCATATATGGGGTGTTTCTGTAAACTACAGAATCAGGGCCATAAATATAGAATTTTGTTTGGCTGTTAACCCTTGCTTTGTAAAAGTTAAAAAAAAAATAATGTAATGGAAAATCTGCCAACAAAGTGAAATTTTTTAATTGTATCTCTATTTTCCATTAATTCTTGTGGAACACCTAAATGATTTTTACAAACTTTGTTAACCCATTTTGAATACCTTGAGGGGTGTAGTTTCTTAGATGGGGTCACTTTTATGGAGTTTCTACTCTAGGGGTGCATCAGGGTAGCTTCAAATGGGACATGGTGTAAAAAAAAAACAGTCCAGCAAAATCTGCCTTCCAAAAACCATATTGCATTCCTTTCTTTCTGCGCCCTGCCGTGTGCCCATACAGTGGTTTACAACCACATATGGGGTGTTTCTGTAAACTACAGAATAAGAGCCATAAATATAGAGTTTGGTTTGGCTGATAACCCTTGCTTTGTAACTGGAAAAAACATATTAAAATGGAAAATCTGCCCAAAAAGTGAAATTTTGAAATTGTATCTCTATTTTCCATTAATTCTTGTGGAACACCTAAAGGGTTAACAAAGTTTGTAAAATCACTTTTGAATACCTTGAGGGGTGTAGTCTAGAATGGGGTCATTTTTGGGTGGTTTCTATTATGTAAGCCTCGCAAAGTGACTTTGGTCCCTAAAAATTAGGTTTTTGAACATTTCTGAAAAACTTCAAGATTTGCTTCTAAACTTCTAAGCCTTGTAACATCAAAAAATATATATATCATTCCCAAAATGATCCAAACATGAAGTAGACATATTGGAAATGTAAAGTAACAACTATTTTTGGAGGTATTACTATGTATTATAAAAGTAGAGAAATTGAAACTTGGAAATTTGCAATTTTTAAAAAAAAAATTGAAAATTTGGTATTTTGTTATAATTATTTTTTTTTAACTTCATTTTACCAGTATCATGAAGTACAATATGTGATGAAAAGAACAATCTCAGAATGGCCTGGATAAGTCAAAGCGTTTTAAAGTTATCACCACTTAAAGTGACACTGGTCAGATTTGCAAAAAATTCCTAAAGGGGTTAATGCAGAATACAAGATTTTTTGTCCACCAAAATAAATCCCAAAAAGATTTTACCGCTTCCCGCAATATCAGGTATGTGGGGGAATGTGGTGCTTTACCGCATCCCCACGTGCATGTACGTGATCGGATTTCACTGTGATGCGCTGACAATTCAGTGAAGCCAGCATGCTGGGGTTGCTAGTCAACCAGTGACACCGGCTGGAACGGAATCGGAGCTCTGACCTGCCCGCAATCGCCGTGATTGGTCCACTACTGCAAATGGACCAATCGCAGAGCATCACGGCAGGTTAGGAACTATGTGCTGGCAGGGCCGGCGCTACCATAGAGGCAAGGGGGACAATTGCCCCCAGGCCCCTGCTCCTTAGGGGCCCCCGGCCCCTAGCTCTGGTTCGGCTGCAACTACTATTATATTATCTAATTGAATAATTGATTCTCTTGTCACAGTGTCTGGACTCTGGGCCGGCACCGCACGGCAGTAATGTAATTAATAAATTAAAACTAACTGGACTGGAGACTGGAATGTCTGGAGTCAAGTGTGGAGGGGCCCTTCACCGGGCGCCGGCTGCTGCTGACTGTGCCTGCGCTGCCGCTGCTCGTCTCTTTAAGAGATTCAAGACTAAAGCAGCAGCGGCATGCACGGCACAGGCAGGCACGTCTAGCGTCTGGCTGACGTACATTGCCATAGGCTCCACCCCCCCCCCCCCTCCCGCCCAGAGCAGAGAACTTGTAGGATTGTACTTACTGTAAGGAGGCATTGAGGCAAGGAGCAACTAGCAAAGCAAGCAAGCGGATACCATTGGCATTTGGCAGCCAGCCAGCCACAGCCCAGCCCAGAGAGCCCAGTCTGACACTCAGCCAGCAGCGCCAGGGAGGCCCGTCGCCCACATTCAGAAGGCAGCAAGCCCCCAGCCAAGTTCCAGTCTGGTAGGTTCATAATTCATTGGTTATATTGTTTTGTTGTTGTTAATTAAACTGGATTGGATCCATGATCCATTTATCTATTCCCAGTGTTTCCCACTCACTGACTTACTTAGTCCGGCACCATCTCACCCGTCCTGGCCGTCCCAGTGTACTACTAGCCCGTCCTGCGGCCCTGGTTCTGTTTGTGTTTGGAGTCAGTTGGACTGGAGAAATGTGCATGTGCTACCAGTAACTCCCCCCCCCCCAAATGCACATTTCTCCAGTCCAGGGCGGGCTAGTATGCTGGCACTGGGATGGGTGAGATGGTGCCTGGGATGGATCTGACCCAGTTTAATCAACCAACCTACCAGTAACTGGCCCCCTCACACCCCCCAAATGCACATTTCTCCAGTCCAAACAGAACCATTGCGGGCTAGTATATTGGCACTGGGATGGGTGAGATGGTGCCTGGGATGGATCCGATCCAGTTTAATCAACCAACCTACCAGTAACTGGTTGGTTGATTAAACTGGATCGTGATCCATCCCAGTCTGGTAGGTTGGTTGATTAAACTAGATCGGATCCATCCCAGGCACCATCTCACCCGTGCCAGTGTACTAGCCCACCCTGGTTCTGTTTGGAGTCAGTTGGACTGGAGAAATGTGCATTTTGGGGGTGGAGGGTGGGAAGTGTGCTGCCATGATGGAGGGGGGGAATAATGTGACGAGAAGGCGGTGATGACGTGATATGTGGGGGGCCCTTATTGTTTTCCGCCCCAGGGCCCCATTTCACCTAGAACCGGCCCTGTGTGGTGCTTCTTCTCTGATCATCCCAATTCCTGTCAGGGAAGTGATCAGAGAAGGAGATAGTGTCAAACGCTGAAGTACAGTATTACTTACCAAAGAGAATTGATCCCTTGTGTGCCAACAAGCTGCTTCTGTGCCCCAATCAGTCACACAGATTAGTTCTGTGCCTCATCAACAGCCTGTCATCAGTTCTGTGCCTCATCCCCTGCCTCATACATATTTAACCCCTTCAGTGCCGATTTGCCACTCTTCTGTGCCTGATTTGCCCCAGCCAGAGACAGATCAGTCCTGTCCAGTCTTGTCATCATCACCTCATCCAGACACCTGTCACTACAGCCTGTTTGTCCGTCAAGACATCTCTCACTTACACCTGTCCGTCCATCAATACAACTGTCCGTCCGTCAAGACACAAGTCCGTCCATCAATACAACTGTCCGTCAAGACACCTGTCACTCCAGTCTGTCCTGTGCTGGAGTGGCACCATTCTGTAAAATATAATGGCCCATGTGGATTTATGCACCTATAACTGTAAAATACATTAATTAACCACAGTAAGGATATTGGCACTACTCTGTGGCCCATACTAGACCCCTGGCTCATCACCAGCCATCTGTGCTACCTGTGACATCTGTCAATAACTGCCAATTGACTAGGGGAGTTTTTATCCTATGCTAGAGGATATACAGTATTTTAGTTTGCTGTTCTATAAAAATAAAAATAAAAATCTACATTAGTTTACAGTTTAAAATGACTAAACGACTTTTCACCGCTGAAGAGGCATATGCTGTGCTTTTTGAGCACACTGGCTCCAACAGTGGAGATGAATTTAGTTTGATCTTTCTCAGATGATTCATCTAATGATGAACCCCCTCGTAGGCGTCCTAGGGGTAGTGCGCAGTCACAGCCCCGTACAAGTGACTCTTCATGGATCCCCACAGATAACTCTGTGCCCAGGTGCCTGTCTTTACAGTCACTCCAGGCATCAATGTAGATACCACAGGTTTCAGTGAAATATTTTTTTTTCCAATTATTCTTCACTGATGACCTAATTAACTTGATGGTGGAACAAATATATATGCAGAGCAATTTATTGCCTCCAATCCAGACAGTTATATGGCAAGGATCCACAAATGGACCCCTACTAACACGACTGAAATGCAAAGGTTTGGGGGACTTCTCCTAAGCATGGGCATTCTAAATATAGATATATATATATATATATATATATATATATATATGTGTGTTTGTATTCGAAAAAAGATATTCTTTATCACACCCCACTTCACTGTCTTGCCATGCCCCGGGCACGTTTCAAAACTCTTCTAAGATTTAAGATTTCCACACTTCAGCAATAATAATGAATGCCCACCCCCAAGTGGCCCCAGTTATGACAGACTCTTTAAAATTAAGCCAGTGGCTGACCACTACAATTCCAAATTTGGTCAAATATATACCCCCAAAAATGCTTCTCAGTGGATGAATCATTGGTCCACTTCAAAGGCCGATTACATTTCCGCCAGTACCTGCCCAATAAAAGGACTAGGTATGGCGTGAAGTTGTATAAGGCCTGTGAAAGTGTAGCCGGGTATACATTGCGTTTTCGTATTTACGAGGGAAAAGATTCCAAAACTGAGCCACCCGATTGTCCCCCGGTGCTGTATATAAGTGGGAAGATAGTATGGCATTTAGTCCACCCCCTGCTGGACCACGGATACCATCTATAATTGGATAACTTTTACAATAGTGTCCCTGAAGTGCCTTGCTGCCAGAGGCATAGGCACATGTGGCACAATTAGAAGAAATCAAAAAGGGCTCCCTAAATCCTTTAAAGGCCAGACAGTGCGTCATTGGTAGGCAGGGCTGTTTGCTCAGAAATGTTGCTGCTAAAATACAAGGACAAACGGGATGTTCTTGTGTTAACTACCATCAATGCAGATCAGGCAATCCAATAATAGCCCCCCCCCCCCCCCAAAAAAAAAATAATAATAATAATAATAATAAAAACCTTAAAAATTCCCATTATACCCATAGATGAATACATTAAAAAGGTGTCATTTTATTAAATGAGGCATTTCTTAAATTTCCTTTTATGTTCTGGCACCCCTTTTTTTTTGTGTTTTTTCACTGTTGGGGTGCCTGTCTTCAAATGTAACATGGCGCCTGAAAATTATTCCAGTGAAATCTGATTCCAAAAGCCACAAGGTGTTCCTCCCATTCTGAGCCCCGCTGTGTGCTCATACAGCACTTTACAACCACATATGGGGTGTTTACGTATTCAGGAGAAAATGGGTGGCAGATTATGGCCTGCAATTTCTCCTGAAACCCCTTGTTACAATGAAATATTTGGGCCGAAAGCAAGATATTCTTGTAAAATATTACATTTTTCATTTTCACTGCCAAGTCTTTCTAAATTCTATGTAACGTCTATTGGGCCAAAGTGCTCAGTGCACCCCTTGCAAAATTCATTGGGAAGTGTATTTTCCATTATGGAGTAACTTTTTGTTTTTTTTCACTGTTGGGGTGCCTAAGGGTGTCTTCAAATGCGACATGGTGCCTGAAAATTATTCCAGTGAAATTTGCCTACGAAGTCACATGGTGTTCCCCCAATTCTAAGCACCGCTGTGCACCCATATAGCACTTTATTATCCTATATGGGGTGTTTCTGTAAACTTAAGAATCAGAGTAACAAATATTTAGGTTTATTTTGCTATTAACCCATGCTGGGTTGCAAGAAAAATGAATCTAAATGTAAAAATCTGCAAAAAAAAGTGAAATTTTAAAAATTCACCTCCATTTTCCATTAATTCTGGTGAAACACTTAAAGGGTTAACAACGTTTGTAGAATCAGCTTTGAATACCTTGAGGGGTGTAGTTTCTAAAATGGTGTCATGTTTGGGTGGTTTATATTATATAAGCCCCACTAAGTGACTTCAGGCCTGAACTGGTCCTTAAAAAGTGGGTTTTGGAAATGTTCTGAAAATTTTTAAAATTTGCTTCTAAACTTCTAAGCCTTTAAAAAGTGCTAAAAAAAATAAAATAACATTTACAAAATGATGCAAACATGAAGTAGACTTATGATAAATGTAAAGTAATAACTATATTGTGAGGTACCACTATCTGTCAGAAAACCAGAGAAATTCACAGCACTTAATGCTGAATAAAAGATTTTTTGTCAACCAAAATAATAAATAAAAAATCACATTTAACTGCAGTGCTTAACGCTGAATACTATTTTTTTTCCCCACCACAATAAATCACACAGTATTTTACCACATATAACAGCATTGCTGAATACAAGCTCCTGGGAAGGTCATGAAGCATCCCGGTCATCCGGCATCTATTCACTCTGCTAAAGGATTATTTTGAAAGTGTGTAGAAGCCACACAGGGGCCCCCACGCTGCAGATTTATCATGGAGACATCATGGAGATTTAACCGCATACAACCGCAGCGCTAACCGATGAATACATTTTATTTTTCGACCACAGTACTTCAATAAATATTTTAACACATATAACCGCCCCACTGACTGACTACTACAGCCGCTACTTCCGTGAACCCCTGCACCACTACTTCCCGGGTACGTAGGCTGCTGCGATGCAGGTGCTCTACCCCAGGCATATTTTGCTCCTGACCTCCTACTGCTGCCACCCTGCTGAACCCCAGCCATGCTTTCAACACATATAACCGCCGACATGAAGTGAGAATGCATTTTTCTGTTTGTACTAAAATTAGGCCACTAAATGCTTTAAACATATCTAACTGCTGCCGACGTGAACTGAGAATGTATGTGGCAGGCGCAGCACTATGAAGTGCCTTTTGCGCTGTGGCATTAGAAGAATATCTCAGAATTTTACTCTAACCAGACTGTCTGTTACTCTGTAATACCTCTAGCACCGTTCTATGAAGACAGTAGGGTTAAAGAGCAAACCAAATGCTTGAAAATAACTTCTTTATTAACGTCAACTTTTCTTCATATATAACACTGCCGCCTCCGCAGCAGATAGTCTATGTATAAAAATAAAAAAACACGTGTTGAAAATATATCACAAAATGGCGGTATGCATAAGATGGTGGTTCAACTGTTCAATCTTGTCATTCAACATAAAATGGTGGATATATTTATCTCTTGAGTATCTGTACTCTCACTTTAAGTTATTTAAGCACTTTATGATCTCTCTGAGATGTATATCTGAGGTCTAACTTATAGTTCACTTGCAGTATGCAGTTAGCAGTGACTATTTGCAGTTTGATTGAGTATTGCTCTGGTATGGTTGTATGCAATTTGGATTGCAATATGTTTGTTTGTATGGTATTTGTAGTAGTTCACAGTTTGCAAATGTAGCTTGCAATTTTCAATTTGTACTTTGCAATTGAATTTGTTTGGTTGCAATTGGTAGAACTGTAAGTAAACACATACCGTATTTTTCGCCCATAAGACGCACCTAGGTTTTTAGGGAGGAAAATAAGAAAAAAATTATTTTTAACCAAAAGATGTGCTTTTGGTGGGTTTGGAACTAATGGTGGTCTGTGGGTGGTACTATTACTGGGGATCTGTGAAGGACACTGTTATGGGGGGATCTGTGGATGACAGACACTGTTATGGGGGGGATCTGTGGATGACGGACACTGTTATGGGGGGGATCTGTGGATGACGGACACTATTATGGGGGGATCTGTGGATGACGGACACTGTTATGGGGGGGATCTGTGGATGACGGACACTGTTATGGGGGGGATCTGTGGATGACGGACACTGTTATGGGGGGATCTGTGGATGACTGACACACTGTTACAGGGGGGGATCTGTGGATGGCACTGTTACAGGGGGGATCTGTGGATGGCACTGTTACAGGGGGGATCTGTGGGTGGCACTGTTATATATGTGCCATCCACAGACCCCCCCATCCCATAACAGTGCCATCCACAGCCCCCCAGCCCATAACAGTGGCATCCACAGACCCCCCCCTTAACTGTGCCATCCACGGATCAGCTCGCCCGCCCACCCGCGCCCCCCCCCGCCTCTGCCGCCCCCCGTATACTAATATTAAATGTCTTATTCAATTAAAATGTATTAGATATGCCCCCTCACTCCTAAATTCCTAATAGTACCTTACATCCTATTCCTAGGTTCTGTAATGCAGGCCGGGCGGCCGGCGCGTCACTCACTGACGTCACTTGCCTGCGCCGCCTGCTTCATTCATAAAGTAGGCGGCGCAGGCACGTGACATCAAGGAGTTACGCTGCCGCCCGCCCGGCCTGCATTACAGAACCTAGGAATAGGATGTAAGGTACGATTAGCAATTTAGGAGTGAGGGGGCATATCTAATACATTTTAATTGAATAAGACATTTATATTAGTATACCGGAGCGGCGGGGCGGGGCTATAGTACATTGATTGCACCGCCCCGCCGCTATTCCAGGCCCCCAGCTCCTCCTCCCAGTCCCTCCCCCGGCCCCCGCTCACTCTACATCGCATCCAGCGAAGTTAAATTGTCAGCATTCGCCCCATAAAACGCAGGGGCATTTCCCCCCGATTTTTTTGGGGGGGAAAGTGCATCTTATGGGGCGAAAAATACGGTATATATCTAGTTCAGTATACAGTTCTAAACACAATACTAACATTATATAACTTGTTTTAAATACCTACAGTGCTGCCCATATTTATTCATACCCCTGGCAAATTTTGACTTAGTTACTTTTATTAAACCAGCAAGTAATTTTTTGACAGGAAATGACATAGGTGTCTCCCAAAAGATAATAAGACGATGTACAAGAGGCATTATTGTGTAAAAAATAAAATAAAAAATACGCCCTTATACGCTTTCACCAGAAATAACGGCAACAGTCCAGTGTGTATATAATTTTATTTTACTGAAATGCGCCCTTATATGCTTTTACCAGAAATAACTGCAACAGTGCAGTGCATATATATTAGTATTTTTTTACTGAAATACACCCCTATACGCTTTCAACAGAAATAACTACAACAATGTGTGCGGTTATAATTTTCTTTTTTTACTGTAATACGCCCCTATATGCTTTTAACAGATATAACTGCAACAGTGCAGTGTGTGCATATTTTTCTTGTTGTACTGTAATACACCACTATACACTTTCAACAAAAATAACTGCAGAAGTGAAATGCGTATATATTTTTCTTGTCATACTTCTTGTCATACTGAATAAGATATTAAGATATAAGCCACTAAAGACTTTCCAACATAACACTTGCAGCCTAATAACAAAAAGCTGGAATGACAGATCTATCTTATGACTATTTAGATTCCCAAATAATCGTTCCCATCACTTGTAAATCACTTTCCTATCAATGTCCCTAGTGCCTTCTGACGTCTCTCCCTGAACTAAGATGCTGTGAAATGATTCCTCCCTATCCTTTCCCTGTACTTATAAATCCTTTTTTGATTTTATTTTTTTAACATAGAGGTTTTTCCAATACCTGTCCCTAGCGCCTCCACACGTTTGTCCCTGCACTCTGAACTCTGGAAAATGGCAGAATCTAAAATGGCTGCCGTATTTACAGGGCTGTGACTTCACAGGGCTGGCTGGCTACCGATTGGCTGCATACAGGCATGTCATTCTGGGTGATCCTGCCTTCCCAGAGTTCCTTGCCCCATGTCCTTACATGTATAGCCACCATTTTCAATCAAATCAAAGTTTTCCTAAAATTCGGATCAAATTCAACTTTGCCAGCTTCGATTCGCTCATCTCTAGTCTCAATGATTTGGTGTGAGGTAACAGGTCTGAGTGAGTGCACACTATGGATGTTGGTGCCTACATCAGACCCACTCTGTAAATGAAGTGTGCTAATATGTATAGCCGTGTCTACAAAACTAATAAACCTGTGTAGAGACTCATGTGAAACAAGGTATCTAGAGTCGGGTATTGGATACAATTGGGCTACTGTGCTTAGAGGACAAATTTTTGTGAAATTCATAATGAACCCGGTTCATTATGAATCAATTTGCTCATACTTAGTAGACATTAATCATTTTTTTCAGGTCACTTGCTGGATGCTGTTCTGTCTTTTGTACACCAGATGTCCTCCTTGTTCCATTTTTTTGTTCTGTGTGGAATCCTCTTTTTTAAAATCTTGTATGTATGCACATTGTGGAGATTCGCTCTGGTAGGCAGATTAGCGGATGCAGTACAGAGGCAAAAACTACGTTTTTTACTTAAACAGTGCAGTGTTTATTCACACATAAACAAAAATGACAGTTTGTCATCTTGGTGTTCATTCACACCATAGCAAGTCCTCAGAAAAAAAAGCATTCACATTGTCAGTGGTTTTGGCAGTAGCAGTCCCCAACAGGCTTTAGGGCCTGCTTCCCAGCAATGTGGCTCTCAGCCCTTTAGTACGGCACACATCATGCAGACCCCAAACCACAGAGATTCCACAGATTCACTGTGAAATGGAGGATAATCCACACCCAGCTGAGACTGCTGGCTGGGTGTTATATCCCTATCCAAAACTCAGCCTGGACCGTGGGGAACAGCCACCCACCCTGCACTTTGACACATATCTTCCGTCAATGACGTCCGCTTGCTCTTTCCTACATAGCTCCACCCTTTGTTCAACCCTGAGGGGGTGAACACCCACCAGACAGCGTACCCGGAACAGGGCATCTGCCCTATGTTCCACGGAAAACTTAAAGTTCTGTAGAGACAAAAAACATCTGGTGACCTGAGCATTCCTCTCTTTGGCTTGGCTCATCCACTTGAGAGGGGAGTGGTTGATCACCAGACACAACTTTCTCCCCAACAGATAATAGCGGAGAGACTTGAGTGCCCACTTGATGGCCAGGCACTTTCTCTCCACTATACTGTACCTAGTCTCGGCTGGGGTAAGTTTGAGGCTCAGGAAAACAATGGGATGTTCCTCCACATTGATGTCCTGAGAGAGTACAGCTCTGATGCCTACTTCAGAGGCATCGGTCTGTACCACAAACTCCCTCTTGAAGTCGGTCGTAACCAACACCGGGGACCCACACAGGGCTGACTTCAGAGCGTAGAAAGTGGACCGTCACTGACTTGCGTCCCTTCAAAAGGCCTGTCAATGGTGCAGCGACTGTAGCAAAGTGGGGGACAAACCTCATATACTGTAGTATCCACCATTCCCAGGAACGACTTTACTTGTCGAGTAGTGACCGGTTGTGGCCAATGCCGAATTGCCTCAATTTTGTTTACCTGAGGTTTAATAATTCCACGCCCAATTACATACCCCCAGGTACTTGGTCTATTCTAACCGGATTGCGCACTTTTTTGGGTTAGCGGTTAAGGGAGTCCACTACAGCCTGTATTTTAGGTAGGACTTTCCCAGTCGGTGCTGTGGATAACGATATCATCCAGGTATGCCGAAGCATACCGACGATGTGGATGGAGTACAATGTCCATTAGCCTTTGAAACGTGGTGGGAGCGCCATGTAGACCAAAGGTTAATACACTGCCTGTCCCCAAAAAAAGTCGCCACCTGGATTTAACTAAGCAAATAGTTATGAGCCTCCTATTGGATAATTACTGCATGGGCGATTATCTTTCAGCTGGCAACAAGTTATTTAACCCCAACTGGAGCAATGAGTTGCTTCTCCTTTCTTAAACAACCATGTCAAAAGACACTTTTTTTTTTTGTGGTGACTTTCTTTTGGGACAGGCAGTGTACATTGTACTGATATAGCCCCTCTGGCGTGATAAAATCCGTTTTTTCCTTGGCAGCCTCTGTCAAGGGTACCTGCCAGTACCCTTTGGTGAGGTCCAACAAAGAAAAATACTGGGCTTGGCCTAACTTCTCAATAAGCTTATCTACTCGGGGCATGGGATATGTGTCAACCTTGGACACCTTATTTAGTTTGTGAAAGTCATTACAGAAGCTCCCTCTCCCATACGGCTTGGGTATTAAGACTATCAGACTGGCCCATTCACTTTTTGACTCTGCGATGGCTTGTCACTGAGCCTTGGGTACCCGGTATGGTTTTAACCGGACTTTTACCTGAGGCTCAGTGATAATGTCATGTCGGATTATGGAAGTGCATCCAGGAAGGTCCGAGAACACATCTGTGTTCCGAATAACAAACTCCATGGCTTCTTGAGCTTGTTTAGAGGAGAGTCTGTCAGCAATTTTCACTGTGGTAGCTGCTTCCCTTCCTTCAGACAGAGGGACCGAATTCGCTTCCCCTAGAAACCCTGGTCGTGGGCTATCTTCTGTACAGGCTTCCCTATCTTTCCAGGGTTTGAGCAGATTCACATGGTATACCTGCTCCGGCTTTCGCCTCCCCAGCTGATTACCTTGTAATCTACCTCTCCAATTTTTTTCACGTACTTCGTAGGGCCCCTGCCACCTAGCTATGAACATACTGTCTACGGTTAGTACCAGAACCAATACTCGATCACCCGGGATAAAGATCCGGACCCGAGCCTGCCGATTATAGACTCTACTCTGGGCTCGCTGCACTGCCTCCATATGCTCCCTAACTAGAGCTAACACTGTTTCCATCCTTGCATCTGGGTGACGTATTCAACAACACTTTTGTGCGGTGTGGGTTGTTGTTCCCACGCCTCTTCAGCCACGTCCAACAGACCGATAGGGTGTCTGCTGTATAGAAGTTTGAAGGGCAAGAACCCAGTAGAGGCCTGGGGCACCTCTTACACTGCGAACATGAGAGAGGTCAGAAGAAGGTCCCAGTCCCTCCCATCTTTAGACACCAGGCTATCCGTTTGCGGATGATACACGGACATCCGTAGCTGTTTTATGTGGAGCAACTTACAGAGTTCCCTCATGACCTTGGACATAAACGGGGTCCCTTGGTCAGTCAGAACCTCCTTAGGCAGACCCACTCGAGAAAACATCTCCATTAACTCCTTAGCTATGAGTTTGGCTGATGTATGACTCAGTGGCACAGCATCCGGGTACCAAGTGGTGTAGTCGAGGATGACCAAGAAATGCTGGTGCGCTCTAGCGGACTTCGGTATTGGGCCTATGAGATCCATAGTGATTTGCTCAAATGGAACCTCAATAATCGGGAGAGGGACCAGGGGACTACATAAATGTGGCTGGGGGCTGGTTATCTGGCAGGTTGGGCAAGACTTGCAATACTCTTCCACCTCTCTGAACACACTGGGCCAGTAGAACCGCTGTATAATCTGCTGGCCCAGGTGTCCCACAAGAACATGTTGGTGGGGTAACTCCAACATGAGCTTGCAATACGCCTTGGGAACCACCAGTTGTTCAATATACTCACCCTGGGAGGGGGTGGAGCTAGCCAAGCATGGTGGTGGACGCTTAATCTCAAGCTCCTCATCGTATCTCCCGGCCAAATAGCTTTTTACAGCAACCGGCCTACTTGAAACATGGGCAAATTGTCCAAGGAGAGAAGCAAAGACTCAGAAGGGTAAACTGAGACCCCAGAAATCACAAGGGGACTTGACAAGATTCCTAAATAAGGCAATGCCTTCCCCAGCCAGGGTGAAGAAAATGGCGGCGGCCGCTGACCGCTCTGTGACACAGGAGGATGATTCAGACGGAGGCAGTTCATGCACCTTCTCTGATACTCAAGGAGCTATCAGAACACTACCGATCACAAGGTCCTTCCTGAAGCACTCTCTGTCGCAGGCACTATCTCCGGTGATGAAGGAGCTGGCGGACATAAAGATGGAGGTACACCAAATGGGGTTCAGAGTTGAATCACTCGAAAGTTCCCAGTTAGCCATCACTGAGCACAGCAGAGGGCTGCATACTCAAATGAAATCGCTACGCACGCTACCTTAGCCTGGAAGACCAGGAGAATAGGGGATGGCGAAAATGTCAGAATCAGGGGGATCCCCGAGTCCATCCTTGCTGAGGAACTCTCAGAATGCGTCCGCCGAATCTTCTCAACACTGGTGGGGCAAGTGAATGCAGCCGCCATTATGATCAAATGCGCCCACAGAGCCCTAAGGCCCAAGCCGGCAGATGGAGAACCGCCGAGAGACACAGTCTGCGCACTTCTGAACTACCTAGACAGGGGGGAAATCCTCAAAAAAGCAAGAGATAAAGAGGACATTTTACTGGACACCCACAAAATCCAGATCTTCCAGGACTTGGCGGCTAGCACACTTGCTAAACGAAGGGCCCCACGTCCATTGACAGCGGAGCTGAGAGCAAAGAAATTGCCTATGAGATGGCTCTTCCCCTTTGGCCTGAGTACTTCAATTAAGGGCCGACAATGCAACCGGCTGACCTGACGAAGATTTGGGAGGCCCTTGAGATATCGCCTATGGACATACCATCGTGGCTACCAGTGTCTACAGCAGAAGATCTCCCTCATCTGCCCTCATCTGAGCCTTGGGCACTTTCATCTAAGGCCAAGCCTACAAGAAAGAAACAGGCCTCTTTGGGCTGAAGTTTTATTTTGTAGGGAGAAAAAGCTACCAGTTGTAGCGTTGTGATCTCCTTTTTTGGGCTTATGGTCCATGTGTCTGCAAACCGCTGACTTCCTGTTAGAATTGTTATAAGCGGATTTGCCCTACCTGGACAGGTATCATGCGAAACTAGATACGGAGTGCAGAACCGAACACAGACAAAGATTGCTGGGTGGGGGGGGAGAGACTGCCTAACTACTGAATGTGTTCTTGTTCCCACTGTGCCATGAATAAATTGTGCCCATGGCCGTACCCTGTGTCTGAAGATAAAAATCCCCTAAAAAAATAAAATAGTTATGGGTTAAAATGAAGTTTATTGCCTCAGTTACATACTCTATTTGGGTCTGATTCAGTCTGCCCTCCAAGGATAATTGGGAAATGATTGCTTCCTTACCCTGATCGTGTCTAATAATTGTGTAAAGAGACTGTACGTCAAGGGTGCCCATTATCCAATCTTGATTAAAATTCTATGTTTCTACAATTTTGATAATTTGTGTAGTATCCTTGACATATGATGGGACATTTCTGACTCGAGGTTGCAACATCGTATCAATATATTTTGTTTTACCGCAATATTTATTCACAATGTCGTTTTAGTATGCACATTTTTACCACCTATGCTGCTATATACCTGTAATTAATATTGTGTATGATCAAACTATTAACTGTGTACGACGTATTTTGGATTTATTAATAAATAATTTTATGCACCAATACCCACTGTTCCCATTACTTTAGATGCCCCACTGTTATTTATTTATTTATCCATATGTGTTTAAGACCACTGGTTCAATAATTACATTGTTGTTCTAAAATGTTTATTGCAGTAATGCATCTGGTAGTACACATATAACAATGCAGTGTTTGTGGTGAAATATCTTTGAACTATGTGTTTAATATCACTGTTTCAACAATTACATTTTTGTCATCAACATTCTTTGAAACAAATGGTCTTATGCAGTAATGCGTCAGCTAACATGGCTATGACAATACAGTTATTTTTCTTATATTTAATACATTTTGTATAATCTATGTTCTTTACCCCACTGGTATCAGCACTCCTCCCAATTCGGCTCAGGTGCTTTTAATTAGCAGGAATCTGAATAAGGGTATAAATTCCTACCTCTCAGTTGGAGTTCCTGAGAGTGTGTGATAAGGTGAGTTCCACACCTGTTCACATGGTGCAGTACTGCACGGTGGCTATTTTTTGCTTTAGTGCTGTCCTGATAGGTTGGTAGGGCCCAGTTCTAAGGTGGCTTAGCCAGACAGCGGGGGTGCTGTTTGGCTTCTGGGTCCTGCTGCCTACTGGGGCGGTGCTGTTGCATTGGTGGTCACCGTGCAGTGCTGCTCAAAATTTAGGTTAGGGTCCCATTCAAAGAGGCAACCTTGTCGCGGTGAGTGGGCCTATGCTTTTTTTACTACAGAGGGATCTGGATAGATTGCAGGCTTGGGCAGATAAGTGGCAGATGAGGTTTAACACTGACAAATGTAAAGTTATGCACATGGGAAGGAATAATGCAAGTCACCTGTACTTATTAAATGGTAAAACAATCGGTAACACTGACATGGAAAAGGATCTAGGAATTTTAATAAACAGCAAACTAAGCTGCAAAAAACAGTGTCAGGCAGCTGCTGCCAAGGCCAATAAGATAATGGTTTGCATCAGAAGGGGCGTGATGAGAACATAGTCCTACCACTTTACAAATCATTAGTGAGACCACACATGGAGTACTGTGTACAGTTCTGGGCTCCAGTGAACAAGGCAGACATAGCAGAGCTGGAGAGGGTTCAGAGGAGGGCAAGTAAAGTAATAACTGGAATGGGGCAACTACAGTACCCTGAAAGATTATCAAAATTAGGGTTATTCACTTTAGAAAAAAGACGACTGAGGGGAGATCTAATTACTATGTATAAATATATCAGGGGTCAGTACAGAGATCTATCCCATCATCTGTTTATCCCCAGGACTGTGACTGTGACGAGGGGACATCCTCTGCGTCTAGAGGAAAGAAGGTTTGTACACAAACATAGAAGAGGATTCTTTACGGTAAGAGCAGTGAGACTATGGAACTCTCTGCCTAAGGAGGTGGTGATGGTGAGTACAATAAAGGAATTCAAGAGGGGCCTGGATGTATTTCTGGAGTGTAATAATATTACAGGATATAGCTACTAGAGAGGGGTCGTTGATCCAGGGAGTTAGTCTGATTGCCTAAAGTGAGGAAAATTGGCTTCTACCTCACAGTTTTTTTTTGCCTTCCTCTGGATCAACTTGCAGGATGACAGGCCGAACTGGATAGACAAATGTCTTTTTTCGGGCCTTATATATTATATATATATATATATTTCGGCCTTAGGTATACGATATATTGCGCTGAGAATCTATGTTAATTATGCTGAGAAGCAGTTAGATAAAAGCATAGTATTGAGGATGTGCGATCCAGTTCTTTTTCTTATATTTAATAAACTATGACAATGCAGTGTTTGCATTGAAATGTATTTGAACTATGCATTTATTATCACTCGTTTAACAATGACATATTTGTACTAAAATATACTGTATATGAAACACAGTCTGATACAGTAATGTGTCTGCTAAGATGGATTTAAAGTAACAATGCAGTGTTTGCAGTGGAATCTCTGAAGTATTCAGAGGATAGGTCATCAGTTAAAAAATCTTGGAAAACTCTAAGGCCCCTTGCAGACAAACGTTCCTCCTGCAGCGAGTCCGCATCGCAGCTCCCGGCCTGACCTCCCAGCACTGACGGGTTTCACATTATATTTATTTATGATGCTATGTAACCCTTACAGTTCTGGAATGTATTGGATAACACTGGCAGCATTATGCCAGTGTTAGCCACTTCATTTCAGGCCGAGCGCTGCGATGCGGACTCGCTGCAGGAGGAATGGTGTAGGTGGGGACTTTAATTTTTATTTATTGAATTGGAAGGCTGCAACATAACAAAATGTAAAAAAAAGTAAAAAGGTCTGAAAACTTTCCAAATGTACTGTACAACTAAATATACTGTACATGGTATATTAACCATTGCTTTTTTATTTTATTTACATATTCTTGTTAAACATGATATATTACACTGATGATTATCTATTTACTTGTTCCTTTTAAACTAACCCTAAAATGTTCTTCAATTATATAAATAGTAAAAGGTATAAATCTGAAGCCTTTTACAAAGTGATGCTGGAGTAGTTGCAGAGAGTTATGAGGAGAAAGAAAAGCTATTATATACATTTGTTTGAGACTGAATTAATTGACTATAATAAACTGTCAGATAAAATGCAGAGTGTAAAAGTAAATTCCCCATTAAAAGTGGATGGAAGATGTGCAGCGGTGTCTAAAAAAAGATTAAAATAGACAAATTGCTGGAACCAGATGGCATACACCTTAAGAGAATTAAGTAA
This sequence comes from Bufo gargarizans, assembly GCF_014858855.1. NCBI lineage: Eukaryota > Metazoa > Chordata > Amphibia > Anura > Bufonidae > Bufo > Bufo gargarizans. The sequence continues at coordinate 195,098,109 of NC_058084.1, read as the reverse complement.
TGTCGTAGACAGATCCTTATTTCTGATATTTAAGACCTACTGAACATGACCATATGGCTTTTTCAGTGTTTTGCGGTCTGCAAAAAAAAATCCGCAAAAAATAGGGATAGCATCCATGTGCATTCCGTTTTTTGCAGAACGGAACATCTGGCCCCTATTAGAACAGTACTATCCTTGACCATAATGCGGACAATAATAGGACATGTTCTATCTTTGAATGGAAATACGGAAACGGAATGCATACGGAGTACATTCAGTTTTTTGGGGGGACCCACTGAAATTAATGGTTCCGTATACAGTTCGTATATAGAACGCAAAAAACGGAAGATAAACGGAAAAAACTATGTTCATGTGCAAGAGGCCTAAGAACTCTAAAATTACAGGGAGCATTCCACAGGTTTGGCGCTTAGCAAATGTGGTGCCCATATTAAAAAAAGGGGTCAAAAACAGAGCCTGTAAACTATAGGAGGTAAGTTTAACCCTTAGGATACCAGAGGTTTTTTGTTTTTGCGTTTTCATTTATCTTCCCTATCTTCCTTGAGCCATAACTTTTTTTACTATTCCATTCACATAGCTGTATAAGGGCTTATTTTTGGTGACACAAGCTGTACTTTATAATGACACCATTTAATATGGCATGCAATGTAGTGGGAAGCAGGAAAAAAATGCAATTTCTCCACCGTTTTACGGGTTTTGTTCCTGCAGCGTTCTTTTTGAGGCAAAACTGGCATGTGCCCTTCAATCTCTGGTTAAGTATGATTATAACAATACCACATATGTATAGGTTTTTATGTCTAAATAATGTAAAAATAAATGTAAACTTTGAAATAATTTATTTTTTACATATCCATATTCTGACTTTTTTTATAGTTATATCTACTGATCTGTGTGGGGGGCTAATCTTTTGTGAGACAATCTTTAGTTTTTATTGATACCAATTTGGAGTGTGTATGACTTTTTGATCACATTTTATTACATTTTTGGGGTAAGAGAAGCGATAAAAATATTTTTATATTTTAATAGTACAGGCGTTTTGTGATGTGGTGATGCACATGATGTTTTTATTTTTTGTTATTTATGTATCTATTTTTTTATTCTACGGAAAGGATAAAGATTTAAACTTCTATATTTTTTACATTTTTTATACAGTATATAAAAAAAAAATTATAGCATGGCTTCATGAGCGATTGGTCATGTCAAACTAATGTAATCAGTTTCTATGAGGAGGCAAGTTCTAGTCTTGACTGGTGTGAGTCAATGGATGTCATATATCTTGACTTCTTCAAAGCATTTGATCCTGTGCCACATAAAAGGTTAGTATATAAAATGAGAATACTTGGACTGGAGGAAAATGTGCGTATGTGGGTAAGTAACTGGCTCAGTGATAGAAAACAGAGGCTAGTTATTAACGGTACACACTCAGATTGGGTCACTGTCACTAGTGGTGTACCTCAGGGTTCAGTATTGGACCCTATTCTCTTCAATATATTTATTAATGATCTTGTAGAAGGCTTGCACAGTGAAATATCAATTTGTGCAGATGACACTAAACTATGTAAAGTAATACTACAGATGGATCTGGATAGATTAGAGGCTTGGGCAGAGAAGTGGCAGATGAGGTTTAACACTGACAAATGTAAGGTCATGCACATGAGAAGGAATAGTGCAATTCACCTGTACATACTAAATGGTAAAACACTGGGTAACACTGACATGGAAATAGACTTAAGAATTTTTGTGGACAGCAAACTTAACTGTAGAAACCAGTGTCAGGCACCTGATGAGAACATAGTCCTGCCACTTTACAAATCACTAGTCAGACCACACATGGTGAACTATGTTCTGGGCTCCTGTGAACAAGGCAGACGTAGCAGAGCTGGAGAGGGTTTAGAGAAGATCAACTAAAGTAATAACTGGAATGGGTAGACTACAGTACCCAGAAAGATTATCAAAATTAGGGTTATTCACTTTAGAAAAAAAAGACTATGGGGAGATCTAATAACTATGTTTAAATATATCAGGGGTCAGTACGGAGATCTCTCCCATCATCTATTTATTCCCGTGACTGTGACAAGGGGACATCCTCTGTGTCTAGCGGAAAGAAGGTTTCTACACAAACATACAGTAGAAGAGGATTCTTTACGGTAAGAGCAGTGAGTCTATGGAACTCTTTGCCTGAGGAGGTGGTGATGGTGAGTTCACTAAATGAGTTCATGATGGCCCTGGATGTTTTTTTCTGGAGTGTAATAATATTACAGGTTATAATTATTAGATTTCTAGAGAAGGGTCATTGATCCAGGTAGTTATTCTGATTTGCCTGATTGGAGTTGGGAAGGATTTTTTTCCCCCTAAAATGAGGAAAATTGGCTTCTACCTCACAGTTTTTTTTTGCCTTCCTCTGGATCAACTTGCAGGATGACAGGCCGAACTGGATAGACAAATGTCTTTTTTCGGGCCTTATATATTATATATATATATATATTTCGGCCTTAGGTATACGATATATTGCGCTGAGAATCTATGTTAATTATGCTGAGAAGCAGTTAGATAAAAGCATAGTATTGAGGATGTGCGATCCAGTTCTTTTTCTTATATTTAATAAACTATGACAATGCAGTGTTTGCATTGAAATGTATTTGAACTATGCATTTATTATCACTCGTTTAACAATGACATATTTATTTGCCTTCCTCTGGATCAACTTGCAGGATAACAGGCTGAACTGGATGGACGGATGTTTTTTTTCAGCCTTATAAACTATGTTACTAGTTCTGCAGCAGTACACAGATTGAGGACTGAAACGTTGCAATATTGTAAGGCACTTCTGCTATTTATAAGCTCCTATATGGTTCAATAAATGTGAGTGAGTATCTATCCTGTTATGTTTAATGTTTAAGCCTTTTGAGACATGATTATTTCCGTAACAATTTTTATTTATTTGCATTGGATCTGGAGAGTGCTGTTCTTTCTTCTACCTTTGCTGCTTTTAATTTTGACGTGAAAAGAAAAACTACATTTTTTAAAAGTTTTGCTTACCTTACTGAATTTCATTTGAGGCAACTTAGAAGATGATATTTCAACAAAATCAAGACAGGCAATATAAAAATACAATGTGGAAAAATTAGAAGCTGTGTCCCTTTTATCAGGAAGATTGCTTGTGGGAAAGAAATGATTTGAAGCTCCATTAATTATTATCTCATTACAAGATCTAGGTTTGCATGTTCAAACCATAGTCTAGTACGATGAAGCTGTCAATTATAGTGAATAATTAAGGGGCCAGATGCATGTTTAATTTAACAAGATAAACATCTACCCAGATGTTATATGCCCATTGCGTTATAATAAGATATGCTCTAGGGTTTTTAACAATACACAGAAGAAACATCTATACTTTGCCACCTTTGCATAGTAACACTTAAGTCAGATCTCACTAATTAAGTGAACCTTTATAAGCCTCGTCCATCATTGCATTTTTTTTGTGGCAGCCTTACAAATGTACAGTATGCGTGCAAAAATACATTATAGAGAAATAAAATATTCTAGTAAAAAAGTGTATTTGGATGGCACTAATGATGGTTTTGGAGTATTGGAGTTCCAAGTGATAGAATGGGATGTGGCAAAACAAATGACAATGATGTGGGGAACCTGGTGCCTCCAAACACCATAAATGTCCAAGCAGTAATATAAGATGATTTTTAGCTTTCTCGAGGGTGAGGTTAAAGTGAAATAGAAGCAAAGAAATAGGAAATTGCTGAAACGAAAGTAGCCTTGTATAATATGACTTATAGGCTTCTTTCACACAAGCAAGTTTTCTGTCCAGATATGATTTGTGTTGTTCATTTAACACTTTCAGTACCGAGCCACTTTTTAGTTTGAGTCCCAATTTTTGCAAATTAGATATGTGTCACTTTATATGGTAATAACTCTGGAATACTTTTACTTTTCCAAGTGAATTTTTGAAATTTGAATTTCTCTGCTTTTAGGGCAGACAGTGATACCTCATAAAATAGTTGTTACTTTGCATTTCCTATACGTCTACTTTATGTTGCCATCATTTTGAAAATGTCAATTTTTTGGGGGATGTTAGAAGGCTTAGAATTTTAGAAGCAATTTTTAAAATTTTTAGAACATTTCCCAAATCCCCTTTTTTAAGGATAAGTTCAGTTATGAAGTGACTTTGTGGGGATTATATAGTAGAAACAGAAGAGAAGATTGCGCCACACAGGAACTTCTTTGCAATTACATATCATTTATTTATTTGACATCAGAATCTTTGTCATGATCCAGATACATTATGCATTATTATAGCCACTTTTGTTAATCGTGCTGACCAGACATTTCGATCCTAGATGGACCTTCTTCAGCGATCTAGTTATCTGGTGCCTGTGGCTGGGACTGTGGCGCGCTGGATCACAGTATATTTAGTAGAAACCACCATAAATTACTATTGTTGGGTGCAAATATTCGAATAGCGAATATTAATCACGAATATCGGCACTTCGAGAATTAGAAAATATTTTGAATATAGTGATATACAGGTCCTTCTAAAAAAATTAGCATATTGGGATAAAGTTCATTATTTTCTGTAATGTACTGATAAACATTAGACTTTCATATATTTTAGATTCATTACACACCAACTGAAGTAGTTCAAGCCTTTTATTGTTTTAATATTGATGATTTGGGCATACAGCTCATGAAAACCCAAAATTCCTATCTCAAAAAATTAGCATATCATGAAAAGGTTCTCTAAACGAGCTATTAACCTAATCATCTGAATCAACTAATTAACTCTAAACACCTGCAAAAGATTCCTGAGGCTTTTAAAAACTCCCAGCCTGGTTCATTACTCAAAACCGCAATCATGGGTAAGACTGCCGACCTGACTGATGTCCAGAAGGCCATCATTGACACCCTCAAGCAAGAGGGTAAGACACAGAAAGAAATTTCTGAATGAATAGGCTGTTCCCAGAGTGCTGTATCAAGGCACCTCAGTGGGAAGTCTGTGGGAAGGAAAAAGTGTGGCAGAAAACGCTGCACAACGAGAAGAGGTGACCGGACCCTGAGGAAGATTGTGGAGAAGGACCGATTCCAGACCTTGGGGGACCAGCGGAAGCAGTGGACTGAGTCTGGAGTAGAAACATCCAGAGCCACCGTGTACAGGCGTGTGCAGGAAATGGGCTACAGGTGCCGCATTCCCCAGGTCAAGCCACTTTTGAACCAGAAACAGCAGCAGAAGCGCCTGACCTGGGCTACAGAGAAGCAGCACTGGACTGTTGCTCAGTGGTTCAAAGTACTTTTTTCGGATGAAAGCAAATTTTGCATGTCATTCGGAAATCAAGGTGCCAGAGTCTGGAGGAAGACTGGGAAGAGGGAAATGCCAAAATGCCTGAAGTCCAGTGTCAAGTACTTACAGTCAGTGATGGTCTGGGGTGCCATGTCAGCTGCTGGTGTTGGTCCACTGTGTTTTATCAAGGGCAGGGTCAATGCAGCTAGCTATCAGGAGATTTTGGAGCACTTCATGCTTCCATCTGCTGACAGTGCCAAAACCACTGGTAAATGGTTTACTGACCATGGTATTACTGTGCTCAATTGGCCTGCCAACTCTCCTGACCTGAACCCCATAGAGAATCTGTGGGATATTGGGAAGAGAAAGTTGAGAGACGCAAGACCCAACACTCTGGATGAGCTTAAGGCCGCTATCGAAGCATCCTGGGCCTCCATAACACCTCAGCAGTGCCACAGGCTGATTGCCTCCATGCCACGCCGCATTGAAGCAGTCATTTCTGCAAAAGGATTCCCGACCAAGTATTGAGTACATAACTGAACATAATTATTTGAAGGTTCACTTTTTTTGTATTAAAAACACTTTTCTTTTATTGGTCGGATGAAATATGCAAATTTTTTGAGATAGGAAATTTGGGTTTTCATGAGCTGTATGCCAAAATCATCAATATTAAAACAATAAAAGGCTTGAACTACTTCAGTTGGTGTGTAATGAATCTAAAATAAATGAAAGTCTAATGTTTATCAGTACATTACAGAAAATAATAAACTTTATCACAATATGCTAATTTTTTTAGAAGGACCTGTATATTCGTAATTTCAAATATTCCTGATTTTTTTTTTTTCATAAGTATCCTCCTTTTTTTGCTTGTGGGCCAATGAGAAGGCTGCAATGTCTTTGTTTGAGCTTAGCAACTTTCCTAGCAACCAATAGGAAAGTTGCCTACCCCTTACTATATGAGAATGTCATGGAACCATGAACCAGACGTACAACAAGAGATAAGTGGAAATAAGAAGGCTTTATTGAAAATCAAGCTGTGAGGCAAAAGTCCAAACGGATGGCTAAACCGAAGCAGGGTCTTGCGAAGCCAGAGGTCAGGAACCAGAAGGGTAGTCAGACGAAGCCTGGATCAGGAACCAGCAGGGTAGTCAGACGAAGCCTGGATCAGGAACCAGCAGGGTAGTCAGACGAAGCCAGGATCAGGAACCAGAAGCAGCAGCAGTCTTAGAAGCATGTGAACACAGGAGGACCAAGCAAGGAACTGAAGCCACAGACCTCCTATATATATGAGCTAGGCATCCAGCTCCTCCCAGTGGGAAGGAGAAGCCGCAGGGTGGGAGGCTACAAGAAACCCAGAAACCAAGATGGCCGCCAGCACATGTCAAACGAAGGAGAACAGCAAGAAGGTAAGACCATGACAGTACCTCCCCCTCAAGGGCCCCTCCTCCGCGGAGTAAAGAACGGTTTCTGAGGGAAGCGTGCGTGGAAGGCTCGGAGCAAGGCAGGAGCATGGACATCTGCGGAGGGAACCCAGGAACGCTCCTCTGGACCATAACCACGCCAATGGACCAAAAACTGCACCCGACCGCGGACCAGGCGTGAGTCCAGGATATTGCTCACCTCATACTCCTCACGATTGCCCACTTGGACCGGATGAGGCCGAGGAACCGAGGAAGTGAAACGATTACACACCAGTGGCTTCAACAGGGAGACATGAAACACGTTGGAGATCCGCATGCCAGGAGGAAGCGCAAGGGCATAGGCTACCGGGTTTACCCTGCGAAGCACTCGGAAGGGACCAACAAAGCGAGGCGCCAGCTTGGGAGTGGGCACTCGAAGGTTGAGGTTGCGGGTGGACAACCATACGCGGTCTCCGACCTGGTAGGAAGGAGCGGGCGCTCGTCTGCGATCAGCCTGGAGTCTCTGGCGCTGCGCAGAGACCTCAAGGGACCTCTGGATCTGTACCCAAGAAGCACGTAGGACGGAAAGGTGATCCTCCACAGCCGGAATATCCTGGGGAGAGAATACCTCCGGTAACACGGCAGGTTGGAACCCATAATTGGCCATGAAGGGAGACATCCCAGAGGAAGAGTTCACCGCCGTGTTCCTGGCAAACTCAGCCCAAGGCAGGAGGTCAACCCAATTGTCTTGGTGATCGGAGACATAGCAACGAAGGAATTGCTCCAAGGCCTGATTGGATCGTTCTGCGGCCCCATTGGACTGAGGGTGGTAAGCCGAGGAGAAAGAGAGATGAATCCCCAACTGGGAGCAAAAGTAGCGCCAGAACCTGGACACAAACTGACTCCCCCGATCCGACACAATCTCCTTGGGCAAACCGTGCAACTGGAAGACCTCCCTGGCAAAAATCGTGGCCAACTCTCGTGCAGAGGGTAACTTCTTGAGAGGAACACAGTGGCACATTTTGGAAAACCGATCCACAATCATGAGAATGACCGTATGGCCTCGGGATGCAGGGAGGTCCACAATGAAATCCATCCCCAGGTGTGACCATGGACGCTCCCCGGTGGCTATGGGTTGCAAAAGGCCCAACGGACGGTGCCGAGGGGATTTACTCTGGGCACAAACGGAGCATGCCGCTACATATGCGGCGATGTCGGAACGTAGAGAAGGCCACCAGAACAGACGTGAAACAGCCCATGACAGCTGATTCTTTCCAGGATGCCCCGCGGCCTTGGAGTTATGGTAGGTTCGCAACAACCGAGTGTGCAACTCCTCAGGCACAAAACATCTGCCGTTGGGTCTCCCAGAGGGAGCACCAGATTGAGCCGCCAAAATCTGCTCACCCAGGGGAGAGGTCAGGCTGGTGCGAATGGCGGCCAGGATCTGATTCGGAGGTATGACCGAAGTCGGAATCGACTCCTCCCCGGACAGCTCGGAGTACTGCCGTGATAAGGCATCCGCTCTGATGTTCTTGGAACCGGGTAGGTAGGAGACCACGTAATTAAAACGTGACAAGAACAGAGCCCATCTGGCCTGACGTGGTGTCAATCTCTTGGCCTCAGAGAGGTAGGTCAGATTCTTGTGGTCCGTTAGGATGAGAACCGGAACCACCGAGCCCTCGAGTAAGTGCCTCCATTCTTTAAGGGCCTGCACGATGGCCAATAACTCCCTGTCACCAATCTGATAGTTGCACTCCGCGGAAGACAGTTTCCGGGAGTAAAACCCACAAGGAAGCAGAGGACCCTCTGGTGTTCTACGCTGAGACAGAAGGGCGCCTACTCCCGTCTCAGACGCGTCCACCTCGAGGACAAAAGGCAACCCAGGGTTGGGATGCGACAGAATCGGAGCCGACACAAAGGCGGACTTTAGAGCCTCAAAAGCTCGGATGGCCTCGAGCGGCCAGACCTGGGGATTACTGCCCTTCCTGGTCAGATCCGTGAGAGGCTTGGCTAGCATGGAAAAGTCCCTGATGAACTTCCGATAATAATTGGCGAAGCCCAAAAAGCGCTGCAGGGCACGAAGACCACTGGGCTGGGGCCAATGTAAGACAGCCGAAACCTTCTCAGGATCCATGGAGAACCCCTCAGCGGAAATGATGTAACCTAAGAAGGTTACCTGGGATCGGTGAAATTCGCATTTCTCAAGCTTACCGAACAGCTTGTTCTCTCGTAACCGTTGCAACACTCGTCTGACATCCAGAATGTGGGCCTCCATGGATTCAGAATATACCAAGATGTCATCCAAATAGACCACCACACACTGCTGCAACAGGTCACGGAAAACATCGTTGATGAATTCCTGGAAGACTGCGGGCGCATTGCACAACCCAAAGGGCATAACCAAGGATTCATAATGACCGGTCCTGGTGTTAAACGCGGTCTTCCACTCATCGCCCGCCTTGATCCTTACCAGGTTATATGCCGCCCTCAGGTCGAGTTTGGTAAAGACCGTGGCCCCTTTGAGGCGATCGAACAGCTCGGAAATCAAGGGTATCGGGTAAGCGTTCTTGATCGTGATGCGATTGAGACCCCTGTAATCGATGCAAGGCCTTAACTCACCGCCCTTCTTTTTCACAAATAAAAATCCAGCCCCTGCCGGGGACGAGGATTTGCGAATGTGTCCGCGTGAAAGCGCCTCCCTCACGTACTCCTCCATGGCCTCATTCTCCGCTACCGACAGTGGATAGACTTTGCCACGAGGAGGAACGGCACCAGATTGTAACTCTATGGCACAATCGTATGGGCGGTGCGGAGGTAGGGCAACCGCACGCACCTTATCGAATACATCCCGGTACTCCTCGTATTCAGGAGGCAACAGAGAGTCCGAGGAAGTACACAGCAACTTGACAGACCCATGGATGCAACTAGCCCCACACTGCGGTGACCACGAGAGGATCTCGGCCGATCTCCAATCAAAAGTCGGATTATGCTTCTGGAGCCAGGGGTACCCCAAGACCACCGAGTAGTGTGGAGACGAAATAACCTGGAGACAGACCGACTCTCTGTGAACGGCACCAATGGCCATCCCCACTGGAAGGGTCTCATGAGTCACGTGTGGCGGCAGAAGGGGTCTGCCGTCTATCGCCTCAAGAGCCAGTGGGGAACCTCGAGGCTGCAGAGGAATGGAATTGGCGGCAGCGAACACACTATCAATGAACAAACCACCAGCACCAGAGTCCACCAACGCCTGGGTCGTCACCGAGCCCCCGACCCAGGAGAGGACAACAGTAATCAGTGGTTTGTCAACACGGGAAACTGGGGACGAGGAGACTCCACCCAAGATCTGCCCCCGACAGGATCTCAGGTGCGAGCGTTTCCCGGACGGTTCGGGCATGCCAACCGAAAATGCCCACCGAGACCACAGTACATGCATCGGCCCTCGCGTCTCCGGAGTGCCCTCTCCCCCTCGGACAGGCGAGCAAACCCCAGCTGCATGGGTTCACCCCCAGACAAGTCATCCCCAGGAGGCGTGGGAGGAGAGGGAGGCACGGGTGGGACAGCAAACGTAGGCGCCAATCTGTTAGAAGACCTCCGCAGGCTCTCCTTAAAGGAAGGTCTCTCCCTGAGTCTGGTGTCAATCAAAATCAGGAAAGAAATAAGAGACTCGAGCTCCACTGGTAGGTCCTTAGCTGCAACCTCATCCTTCAAGGCATCCGAGAGACCATGAGAGAAAGCAGCGACCAGAGCCTCATTATTCCAGCCCACCTCTGCTGCCATGGTACGAAACTCAATGGCGTATTCAGCTACGGATCGTGAACCCTGTCTGATGGACATAAGGAGCTTCGCAGCAGAGGCAGCACGAGCCGGCACATCGAATACCTTCCGAAGAGAAGCAACAAAACCGGAAAACTCAGCAACCACCGGATTGTTGTTCTCCCATAAAGGGCTGGCCCAGGCCAAGGCCTTGTCCGAGAGCAGCGAGATCAAGAAGCCCACCTTTGATCTCTCAGTAGGAAAGGCATGTGGCAGCAACTCAAAATAAATGCCCACCTGGTTAAGGAAACCTCGGCACTGAGTTGGCTCTCCCCCAAAGCGCTGTGGAAGGGGGGCAGAACCGGTCATACCCCGAAACACCGCAGGCGCAGCAACAGGTGTCGGGGTAGACTCTGGCGCAACAACCGGAGCGGCAGTAGGAGCGGGCCCAGGAGCGACAACCGACCCATCGGCAACGGAAGCTAAATGAGCCGTGCGTTCAAGCAGGGTTTGCAACGCCACAGCGAACCGACCCAACAGGTGATCCTGCTGATCAAGTCTGGCAACCAGCGTAGGTAGCGAGGATGGCCCTGTACCGTCAGAATTCATGGCTTGGTCCTAATGTCATGGAACCATGAACCAGACGTACAACAAGAGATAAGTGGAAATAAGAAGGCTTTATTGAAAATCAAGCTGTGAGGCAAAAGTCCAAACGGATGGCTAAACCGAAGCAGGGTCTTGCGAAGCCAGAGGTCAGGAACCAGAAGGGTAGTCAGACGAAGCCTGGATCAGGAACCAGCAGGGTAGTCAGACGAAGCCAGGATCAGGAACCAGCGGGTAGTCAGACGAGCCAGGATCAGGAACCAGAAGCAGCAGCAGTCTTAGAAGCATGTGAACACAGGAGGACCAAGCAAGGAACTGAAGCCACAGACCTCCTATATATATGAGCTAGGCATCCAGCTCCTCCCAGTGGGAAGGAGAAGCCGCAGGGTGGGAGGCTACAAGAAACCCAGAAACCAAGATGACCGCCAGCACATGTCAAACGAAGGAGAACAGCAAGAAGGTAAGACCATGACAGAGAACCTCCACAGCAGCCCTTGTATGCAGTATTTTGCAGATCTGAGAGAGGCAGCAGTGTTATTGCTGTGCTCTCTGCTTTCCTGTTTCATTACATTAGATAGTTAGCTTATATATATAATACAGATAGTTAGTGGGAAGTGTAGTGTAGGTTAGATAGTGATATAGTGTAGCTGATTCTGCTGTCCATACAGCTAGGTTCTGCTGTCCATACATACATGCTACTTACATAGTGCTGTATGTATGTATGTATTGTGGTAAGGTGCAGGGTACCGTATTGGATGGCAGATACGTGTCACCGAGGTTCCTGGCCTCGGTAAAGTAAGAGCCGGGTTTTGTGTGTTAACAGCAGAGGCTGTTGACACCTTTAATACTTAGTATGGCTGCAAAGCCTATCCAGGCTGGCTTTTATTGGGAGTAGGTAAAGAGTTGGGCGGGTGTCTACTCCCCACGTTCCAAAACCAGGCTTTGGAGCTGGGATTTAAATACCCAGGCAGCAACCTCAGCTGTGAGGAGAAGGAAGGAAAATCAGTGAGTCTGGGTGGTTTTTGAAGTGTGTGGAGCTGAGGCCTGGACCCCGACACAGGCGTACAGAGCACCCAGCATCTTGTGGGAATACTTTATGTGGCTGTGCCAATGGCCAGGACAGGACTCATTCAAGTAAAGGAGCCAGGTGGAGCTCTTTGTTATTTTGTGTGTGAACTAACACCAAGTGACTGTTTTGCTTTTCTGTTTGAGCAAGTGTAAAATAAATGCTCTTTTGCTTCGTCACCTGGACTCCATTTGCCTCTATACTGGACCCACACCCCTGTCTACCGGAGTAAATGCCCACATTTGGTGTCGGACGCGGTTACAACATGTAATGGCATTGCAAGCAGCAGGAGCAACCCGAGCACTTTTGATGTCAGGAAAGCGATTCGGGACGCCATTCCAAAGATGGGTCCCTCTGATGATATTTAGACCTACCTGGCCGTGTTTGAGAAAGTCGCCATCCGGGAGAAGATGCCCCGAGACCAATGGGCTGAGATTTTCGCTCCATTCCTGTCGTCTGGACCCCAGCAGGTTTTCTTCGATCTGCCCGAGAACCAAGTGGCTGATTACCAGGTCGTCAATATTCGTAGATATTGGCCAGACTGGGGATGAACGTTTTGGTACGGGCTCAGCGGGTGCATCAGTGGGAGTTTAACCCGACTGAACCTGCCAGACCCCAGTACTATGACTTATTGCATCGGTTACAAAAATGCCCCGCTGCTATGCTGGACCGGTTGTTGGCTGACATCTTTTGGAGGGCTTTGCCATATACTCTCCAACACTGGGTAGGCCAGGCATCACCAGGTAATGCCCTAAAGATGGTCGACCTGGTGGAGCCTTTTGAGGCCACTAAAAATATACAAGGGGGTTCTCTTGGGAGGGGGCCGGTTAAAGCCAGGAAAGCCCCGCCTTTGACCCAACGGGACGTGCCCCCCGCAGACCCGGCTCCCATTGTCTGCTGGCGGTGCCAGGAACCGGGTCACATAAGAGCTGACTGTCCCCATCAAGACGAACTCATGGACACCAACTATGGCTATCGGCAGTCGCACAGCACCGGGATCCCACCCATGACTCGGGTCTGGGATAATGTGGTGATAGTAGAGGGTGAGCCGAAACAACAGGGGCGGAATCTATGTTTCCCCGTTTTGTCGTTCACCAAGAATTGCTATACCAGGAAAATCAGTTACGGGGGGAGCAAATTGAACAGTTGGTGGTGCCCAAGCCTTATCGTAAGCTCATATTAGAATTAGCCCACCAACATGTTCTTGGGGGTCACCTGGGCCAGCAGAAAACACAGGACCGAGTTCTACAGCAGTTTTACTGTCCCAGTGTGTTTACAGAGGTGGCACAGTATTGTGAGTCTTGCCCAACTTGCCCGGTTACTAGCCCCAGCCACATTTCCGTAGTCCCTTGGTACCCCTCCCGATCATCGAGGTACCTTACGAGCGTATCACGATGGACCTTGTAGGCCCCATCCCGAAGTCCGCTAGGGGCCACCAATACATCCTAGTAATCTTGGATTATGCCACACAGTACCCCGAGGCGGTGCCACTTCGTCATATGTCGGCTAAGTTAATAGCCCGGGAGTTAATGGAGATGTTCCCCCGAGTGGGGCTCCCTAAAGAGGTGTTGACTGACGAGGGGACGTTTATGTCCAAGGTCATGAGGGAGCTATATAAATTGCTCCCCATAAAGCAGTTGCGGACGTCCGTGTACCACCCGCAGACAGACGGCCTCGTAGAAAGGTTCAACCAGACCCTAAAAAATATGTTAAAATGGTTAGTATCTAAGGATGGGACGTATTGGGATCTTCTGTTGCCCTATCTTACGTTCGCGATGTGAGAAGTGCCCCAGGTGTCGACGGGTTTCTCGCCCTTCGAACTGTTGTATGGTCGGCATGCGCGAGTTCTGCTGGACATAGCCAAAGAGGCGTCGGAACAACAACTTGCTCCCCATAAGAGTCTGATTGAGTATGTCATCCAGATGCAGGAAAGGATGGAGACAGTGCTGCCACTAGTAAGGGAACATATGGAAGCCGCCCAGCGAGCCCAAGGGGGGGTTTATAATCGCCAGGCTCGGGTGCGGAACTTTAACCCTGGAGACCGGGTTTTAGTACTGGTCCCGACAGTCGACAGTAAATTCTTGGCTAGGTGGCAGGGTCCATACGAAATACTTGAGAAAATGGGAACTGTGACCTACAAGGTACACCAGCCCGGTCGGAGGAAGCCAGAGCAGATGTACCATGTGAATTTATTAAAGCCCTGGCGAGACAGGAAGACAGGGTTTTTAGGGTTAGAAAGTCCAGTTCACCGGTCTAACTTGGGGAAGCTGTTGCCACAATAAAGGTTGCTAACAATCTGTCCTCTAAACAGGCTCAAGAGGTCAAGGAGTTCATGAGCAGAAATACAGATGTGTTCTCGAACCTTCCGGGATGCACCTCTGTCATCCGCCATGACATTGTCACGGAACCTCGGGTCAGGGTCCGGTTGAGACCATATCGGGTACCTGAGGCCCGCCGACAAGCCATTTCGGAAGAGGTGCAACGTATGTTACAATTAGATGTCATCGAGGAGTCGAAAAGTGAGTGGGTTAGTTCAATAGTGTTGGTGCCCAAGACGAACAGGACCCTACGCTTCTGTAACGACTTCCGCTGACTAAATGAAGTCTCCAAATTTGACGCGTACCCTATGCCCCGTGTGGATGAGATGATTGAGAGACTAGGACAAGCCCGGTATTTTTCTGTGCTAGACCTCACGAAAGGGTACTAGCAGGTACCCTTAACGGAGTCTGCCAAAGAAAAAACGGCTTTTGTTACACTGCAAGGCTTGTATCAGTATAAGGTATTACCCTTTGGTCTGCATGGAGCCCCCACCACTTTCCAAAGATTAATGGATATTGTGCTGCGACCCCATCATCAGTACTCCTCGGCCTACATAGACGATATCCTCGTCCACAGTACCAACTGGGAGAGTCATTTACCTAAGGTGCATGCTGTAGTGGATGCCCTTAGGAAGGTAGGCTTAACCGCGAATCCGAAAAAATGCGCAGTAGGGTTAGAGGAGGCCAAGTATCTGGGATATGTAATTGGTCGCGGAGTTTAAAACCTCAGGTACACAAAATTGAGGCAATCATAAAATTGGCCCCGGCCCATCACTACTCGGCAGGTAAAATCATTCCTGGGAATTGTGGGATATTACATGAGGTTTGTGCCCCACTTTGCCACTATAGCTGCGCCAATGACAGGGTTATTAAAGGGGCGTAAGTCAAGGACGGTCCGCTGGAATGAACAAACGGAAAAGGCTTTCTCCTTCTTGAAGTTGGCCCTGTGTGGGTCCCCGGTTTTGGTAACCCCGATTTCAAGGAGTTCATAGTTCAGACCGACGCCTCTGAGGTTGGCCTTGGGGCTGTACTGTCTCAGGAAGTCAACAGGGAGGAGCATCCGGTTGTCTTTCTCAGCTATAAACTCACCCCAGCTGAGACCAGGTATAGTATAGTGGAAAGGGAGTGCCTCGCCATCAAATGGGCACTCGAGTCTCTCCGTTACTATCTGTTGAGCAGAAGCTTCCACCTGGTGACTGACCACTCCCCTATCAAGTGGATGAGCCAGGCCAAAGAAAGGAATGCCGGAGTCACCAGGTGGTTTCTGTCTCTACAGAATTGCAAATTTGTGGTGGAGCACAAAGCTGGACGATTATTGAGGAATGCGGATGCCCTCTCCTGGGTACATTGTTTTTCGGTTGTCCACCCCCTCAGGGTTGAACAAAGGGGGGGTATGTGTTAAAGTGCAGGGTACCGTATTGGATGGCAGATACGTGTCACCGGTGAAGTAAGAGCCGGGTTTTGTGTGTTAACAGCAGAGGCTGTTGACACTTTGAATGCTTAGTATGGCTGCAAAGCCAATCCGGGCCGGCTGTTATTGGGAGTAGGTAAAGAGTTTGGTGGGTGCCTATTCCCCACGTTCCAGAACCAGGTTTTGGAGCTGGGATTTAAATACCCAGGCAGCAACCTCAGCTGTGAGGAGAAGGAAGGAAGATCACAGTGAGTCTGGGTGGTTTTCGAAGTGCGTGGAGCTGAGGCCTGGACCCCGACACAGGCGTATAGAGCACCCAGCTGTGCGATCAGCCAGGACAGGACTCATTCAAGTAAAGGAGCCAGGTGGAGTTCTCTGTTATTTTGTGTGTGAACTAACACCAAGTACATTTTTTGCTTTTCTGTTTGAGCAAGTGTAAAATAAATGCTCTTTTGCTTTGTTACCTGGACTCCATTTGCCTCTATACTGCACCCGCACCACTGTCTACCGTAGTAAATCCCCACAGTATGTATGCTACATACATACATACATACATAAATAGTGCTGTGATGTCACAAGTTCGCGACAATACTTAGTGCACCAATCACTAATTAGTAGTCAGACCTGTTAAAATGTGAAGTTGCACATATTGTGCCAAAATATTTGCATCATTAGTGCCGATTTCGCAATCGTGAATATATAGGAACACTCTATCTGCATATAAAGCTATTGTAATGTCCTGCTGTGCCAACCATTTTCTCCTGTCTCAGGAAACTTCTAGCAGCTTGGAAAATGTAGCTATAGTGACCCACGCCTGTATTTTGTGCGCATTACACGAATATTAAATTGTCAATTTTTCGCAATCAAAAAAAAAAAATTTGAATTTGCGAATACATGACGAATATTCTACCGCAGATATCGCCAATTTGAATATTGCCCCGGCTGCTCATCACTATAAATGACCCCATTTTAGAAACTATACCCTTCAAGTTATTCAAAACGGATTTTACAAACTCTGTTAACCCTTAAGTTGTTCCACAAGAATGAAAGGAAAATGCAATGCAGCTGAAATGTAACTTTTCTTGCAGATTTTCCATTTCAATATATTTTTCCTATAACACAGCAAGTGTTAACAGCCAAACAAAACACAATATTTATTACTCTGATTCTGTAGTTTACAGAAACATCCATATGTGGTTGTAAACTGCTGTATGGGCACTTGGCAGGGTGCAGAAGGGAAAGAGCAACATATGAATTTTGAAGGAAAGATGTCAATGGGATAATTTTAAGTCGTCATGTCGCTTTAGAAGACCCCTTGATGCACCCCTACAGTAGAAGCTCCAAAAATGTAAACCCGTTTTGGAAACTACAGGATAAGATAAGATTTATTGGTACTATTTTGGGGTACATATGATTTTTAATCGCTCAATATTACGCTTTTTGTGAGACATGTGTAATGACCGGCGTCACACACAGGGAGTGAAAAGGGAAAGCCCTGCCCAAGGGAGAAGGAAAGGTGGTGACCCCTGACTCACCTTGCGGCTGGCAACTGACTGCCCTGACGTCCCTAGACGGGTTCCTCACCCGTGAGGCGATCACATGCCTAAACCCTGGCTAAAATGAGCCTTAGATAGTGAACGGGCTCGCTAGTCCGCACCACTGACACTAAGAGGAAAAACACCAGGGAGAGGACAGACAATACAGACAAGCACATAAACCCAGGTGGGCGACCACAGCAGACCACCAAGGTCCAACAGGGATCCGGAGGGAAACGTTCTGGACCAACAACCAGAGAATGCAGCAACACAGCTCCAGTGGGTCAGTATAGAAGTCCAGGCAGGAAGCTCTATATCTGGCAAACAGAGAAGTGTGAGAGGGGAATATAAGGAGGTTGGGAGTTACTGGACAAGGAACAGCTGAGGAGAAGGAGCTACGGATCCCTGAGTGAGCCAAAAGGGTTGCAAAGCAAACCCAGAAAGCTACCATAAGGAAACAGCCCTATCTTACTACATAGAGCGCGCAGCCAACCGCTGCGACTTCCTGACCCCGGGTATAACGGAGTCAGGCGTGGTTCTTGACACCCTTGTGACAACATGGTAACCAAAAATGGCTGTTCTGGCACAGTTTTTTTTATTTTTTTGTTCTTACAGAGTTCACCTGTCAGGATAAGTCTTGTGTTATTTTTATAGAGCAGGTTGTTAAGGATGCGCTGATACCAAATATGTGTATTTTACATTTTTTTTGCTTCAGTTTTTATAAAGTAGTTTTGAAAAGCCATATTTTTCTGAAAGCCATATTTTCATTTTTTTTTCTCTTTTGTAGGGGCTAGTTTTTTGTGGGAAGAGAAGATGTTTTTATTGGTACTACTTTTGGGTACATATGATTTTTTGATTGTTCAATGCTATGCCTTTTTGGGACAAGGTGACCAAAAAAGATGTTTTTTTTTTCTTTTTTCTTTATTATGGGAAAGAGGCATTTTTTTCTTTCCTAATTTTTTTGTCCCACTATGGGACTTAAACTTTTAAGGGTTTGATCTCTATTTCAATGCAGTACAATTTATGCTGTAGTATACTGACAGTTGCCTAGGAGACCCAGGCTGGGAGCTGGATCTCCTATGCTTCCATAGAAGGCAAGCCCCGATGCAAGGCAATAGGCTGCCTTCTCAGCCACTGGGTCCCCATCAGTGCATTGTGGGGACCAGATGGAGATGTAGAGGGAGCCCGTACCCTCCACAAGCCCTGTGTATGCAGTGGTCAGTGCTGACCGTGGCATACAAGGGGTTAATACGCCAGCATCGGTGAATACACAGCTGGGCCCGTGCCCCTGGTGTTCTGCCCGTGCCCCTAGAAGTGAATAGAGCTATAGTGCGGATGCGATGCGTTTTTCATGGACGATTGCTAAGAGATGTTGTTTATAAACATTCAGTTTTTTATCACGCAAGTGCAAAACGCATTAATTCACAAGCAAAACTGAATAAACTTGTTTGCGAAATTGCACAGTTTTCACTGAACGCATCCGCGACGTATCCGGAGACACTCGTCTGCAAGGGGGTTTAGTCTTCAGTTTTTCTTCATGCATGTGAAAAACACATCAAAAACTGATTGCATCTGCATGGAAAAAGCTGAAATACTGAATGAAATTGCAGAAAAAAATGTTTATACTTGCATGCATATGGAATGAGCCAAGAACAGACCTTGACTCGTTCCATATCACTCGTGTGAAATAGCCCTTATCCAATAAATAGGAGAGTTTCGCACAAGTGAAGGGCTTGAAAAAGTTGATGAAATCATGGGAGAAAATTTTATTTAATGACAAATTGTAAATGAACACATATTTCTTCTTATTGCACTTGTGTTTAATATATCAGATGAGTGGAATTTGCTTATATAGGGGTAATTCAAGGGTAAACTAGGCAAGTTTTCTGTCTGGCATTCTTTCCAGAATGGTAACCCCACTGAATTGAATCAAGTACAGTTTGATAGGGTAACAAAAGGCAGTGGAATATACACACCTCTTAGATCTCAACCTTTACATATCACCTATTGTCAAGGATGTGCATGACAGTTTCTAAAGCTACATGCAGAGTTGTGTGCACAGAAGGCACGGGGATCATGTAGGTGCATAGCAATACATGTGCGTCAGAAGTCTAATCTTTAAAAAAGGTGCCTGCTCAGCGGGTGCCATAGCCACTGTATTTTTTTCAAATTTAAACAGCAAACACCTGGGGCTAATGTTTTTGAATGGCAATAACACCGATCAAAGACATTTAACCTCGTTAGATGCCATGGTCAAATGTGACCATGCCATCTAAGAGTGCCACCATGGCAAAGACCTAGAAGAAAAAAAGACAATGCAGCAGCACACTGCAAATCAGATGAAGTACAACAATGTCAAAGTCACAAAAAATTATGATTACAATAATAATGGTGCTAATGCTACGCTTATTTATAAAGTGAGATGCTCGGCCGATGCATCTTGTACAAAACCATCTGAGCCAGTCTGCCATATGTCAAGGCGATCTCTGTTAGACGGGTCCCAACACTAAATACTACCTGTTATGCGCCATGATGACCGCCATAAAATTCAGAGAGTGTTGGGTCCGCATGCATGTTGGATCCAATCTGCCTTTTACCCTTTATTTGTGCCATAATGGCCTCCATTCCAAGGGATGCAGGTACCAACATGCATACCGAGCCCACGCTATACCTTTCCTGGTGCTAGACAGCTTTCAATGAATGTAGTGAGAGTGGGCTACAGCTTTATACTGAAAGTAATTAAAATCAGCCTATGGGACAGACAGGCTAATCAGGAGTGCACGACTCGCTGGAGTGCCACATCTCCAGCATTGTAAATCTGCAAACAAAAGGGGGCCAGTCAGCACCTCCCAGTGCGCAGATGCACACCACCATGGCAAAGACCTAGAAGAAAAAAAAGACAATGCAGCAGCACACTGCAAATCAGATGAAGTACAACAATGCCATAGTCACAAGAAAATTATGATTACAATAATAATGGTGCTAATGCTACACTTATTTATAAAGTGAGATGCTTGGCTAATGCATCTTGTACAAAACCATCTGAGCCCATCTGCCGTACATCAAGGCGATCTCTATTAGACGGGTCCCAACACTAAATACTACCTGTTTTTCTGAAATTTGTCTTGGTCTTCCAGACCTTCTCTTGACCTCCATTGTTTATATTAACTGCCATTTCTTTATTTACATTTCAAACTGAGGAAATGGCAACCTGAAAATGCTATGCTATCTCCTTATAGCTTTCTCCTGCTTTGTGGGCCTCAACCATGTTAATTTAAAAATAATTAGGCAGCTACTTAAAAGAACCCATGGCTGCTGTTTTTTGGGGTACGGTTATAGGAATCTCAGTATTTATAAAGCTTTGAACTTTGCATCACCTGGCCTTTCCTTACAGTGATTGTGAACACATCTCAATCCTAATAGGCTATTTAAGGTCTGAGACCTTAGTCAATGTTATCTGAGTGCTCAATTTTCCTTGGGTTACCAGTGTTGGTCTGTTTGTGTGTTTATTGGATTTGTTTCAAGGGGGCCCAGAAGGCCAATCCATGCCCTTGTTTTTTTTTTCATAGTGAAATCAATAGTAGCCCTATATAAACTAGCAGTTATATTCTGTTTATTTTATAATAATCTTGAATTATATAGAGTCAACATATTCCGCAGCACTTTACAATTTAGGGGTTCATGTACAAGCAGTCATAAGTAACATAGCAACAGAAAAGTCAATAATTCAAACAAAAGGAATGAGGTCCTTGCTTGCAACAGCTTACAGTCTATGAGGAGATAGGGGTGACACATAGGTAAAAGTGCTTGTTTTGTACAATGATCCAGCCATTTTGGAAAATTGGGGAATAGATATAAAGCTGCATGAGCCATTCAACAGCCGATATCTGTAGTGCTTTTGGGTGCATTGATAAGGTGGAGAGGTTGGTGGAGGATCAGTTTCCGAAAAAAATTATATAAAATGGAGAGGAATTAGATCAGGGGATGGGATAGGCCACTCTAAAAAGATGTGTTTTTAGGGAGCGCCTAAAACTATGTATAGTGTGATTTAACCTAATTATTTGGGGTAGGGCATTACAGAGAACTGGTGAAGCTTGGGAGAAGGCTTAACTCCTTAAGGACACAGCCTTATTTCACCTTAAGGACCAGGCCATTTTTTGCTAATCTGACCAGTGTCACTTTAAATTGTGATAACTTTAAAACGCTTTGATTTATCCAGGCCATTCTGAAATAGTTTTTTCCTCACATATTGTACTTCATGACACTAGTAAAATGGAGTAAAAAAAAATCATTTTTATTTATAAAAAAATACCAAATTTGCCAAAACATTTTAAGAATTTGCAAATTTCCAAGTTTCAATTTCTCTACTTCTATAATACATATTAATACCTACAATTTTTTTTTATTACTTTACATTTCCCATATGTTTACTTCATGTTAGGATCATTTTGGGTATGACATTTTATTTTCGGAGGACGTTACAAGGCTTAGAAGTTTAGAAGTAAATCTTGAAATTTCTCAGAAATTTTCAAAAAACAACTTTTTAAGGACTAGTTTAGGTCTGAAGTCACTTTGTGAGGCTTACATAATAGAAACCACCCAAAAATGACCCCATTCTAGAAACTACACCCCTTAAAGTATTTAAAACTGATTTTACAAACGTTGTTAACCTTTTAGGTGTTGCACAAGAATTAATGTAAAATAGAGATACAATTTAAAAATTTCACTTTTTTGGCAGATTTTCCATTTTAATATTTTTTTTCCAGGTATAAAGCAAGGGTTAAAGCGAACCTTTCACCTCATTTTCACTATATAAACTAGCAACAGTACCTTATAGATTATCTTCAGTGTGTTCTTCTACATGTTAGAGCCGCTTTCCTGCGCTGTTTATTCTTGTAAAAATCGACTTATAAAGTTCTCATTTCCTGCTCTTAAAGTCACGCTACAAGTCAAGGGGGTAGCCCTTCCCTCACCTCTGGCCGTACCTCCCCTGCCCTAACGCCGCCTCTATGCGCTGTAATTGACAGCCGGCACAGTCGCCGGGACCGCGCTTGTGAATCCTGCGCATGCGCCGTCCTCCTCCTTCGCCGCGCGATCCAGTCTTTCTTTCGGACACAAGCGCGATCCTGTAACAGAATCGCGCATGCGCCGTCTGCGATCCCTGCCTATCTGCTCTCCTGTCTGCGCTCCCTCTCGTGCGCGCGCTCCCTCTCGTGCGCGCGCTCCCCTATCTTCAGGCTCCAAGTGGCGAAGGAGGAGGACGGCGCATGAGCAGGATTCACAAGCGCGGTCCCGGCGACTGTGCCGGCTGTCAATTACAGCGCATAGAGGCGGCGTTAGGCCAGAGGTGAGGGAAGGGCTACCCCCTTGACTTGTAGCGTGACTTTAGGAGCAGGAAATGAGAACTTTATAAGTCGATTTTTACAAGAATAAACAGTGCAGGAAAGCGGTTCTAATATGTAGAACACACTGAAGATAATCTATAAGGTACTGTTGCTAGTTTATATAGTGAAAATGAGGTGAAAGGTTTGCTTTAACAGCCAAACAAAACTCAATATTTATGGCCCTGATTCTGTCATTTACAGAAACACTCCATATGTGGTTGTAAACTGCTGTATGGGCACACGGCAGGGCGCAGAAGGAAAGGAATGCCATACGGTTTTTGGAAGGCAGATTTTGCTGGACTGTTTTTTTTACACCATGTCCCATTTGAAGTCCCCCTGATGCACCCCTAGAGTAGAAACTCCCAAAAAGTGACTGCATTTTAGAAACTACGGAATAGGGTGGAAGTTTTGTTGGTACTAGTTTAGGGTACATATGATTTTTGGTTGCTCTATATTACACTTTTTGTGAGGCAAGTTAACAAGAAATAGCTGTTTTGGCACCTTTTATTGTTTTGTTATTTACAACATTCACCTGACAGGTTAGATTATGTGGTATTTTTATAGAGCAGGTTGTCACGGACGCGGCTATACCTAATATGTATACAATTATTTTTTATTTATGTAATTTTTACACAATGATTTCATTTTTGAAACAAAAAAAAATCATGTTTTTGTGGCTCCATAGTCTGAGAGCCATAGTTTTTTCAGTTTTTGGGTGATTATCTTAGGTAGGGTCTCATTTTCTGCGGGATGAGATGATGGCTTGATTGTGACTATTTTGGGGTGCATATGACTTTTTGATAGCTTGCTATTACACTTTTAGTTATGTAAGGTGATCAAATTAGCTTTTTTACACTGTTTAAATTTTTTTTTTTTTTTACTGTGTTCATCTTATATAGACGGTCGATACAGATGCAGCGATACCTAATATGTATACTTTTTTTATTTATGTAAGTTTTACACAATAATATTATTTTTAAAACAAAAAAATTATGTTTTAGTGTCTCCATATTCTGAGCCATATTTTTTTTATTTTTTTGGGGCGATTGTCATTTTTTGTGGGATGAGGTGATGGTTAGATTGGTACTATTTTGGTGGGCATACACCTTTTTGTTTGCTTACTGTTGTACTTTTAGAGTTTTAGTGATGTAAGGTGCCAATTTTTTTTTATTTAGGACAGTTTAAAAAAAAATATATTTACGGTGTTCATCTGAGGGGTTAGGTCATGTGATATTTTTATAGAGCCAGTCGATACGGACCCGGAGATACCTAATATGTCTACTTTTTTTTAACTTTATTTGGGGAAAATTACGTTTTTGTTTATTTTTACTTGAAACTTAAAATTTTTTGGGGGGAAACTTTATTTTTTTACTTTGCTGCCTTCCATGCCATCGGGTCCCGCCTACAGCCGCATGGGGACCTGATGGCACCGCCGCCGCATAATGTAAAAGCTGCAGGTCTGAATTGACATGCGGTTTGTGGCGATTGCCGACACGGGGGGGGGGGGGGGGGTCACGGGACCCCCCTCGCATTTAGCCAAGGTGCCTGCTCAATGATTTGAGCAGGCACCGGGTTACGATCACCGCCCGCTGCGCAGCAGTGCTCGGAAATACGCAGGGCGTAAGTACCAGGACATCAGGGTGTACAGGTTCACCCTTAACAGTGACCTCCACAGTGTCTCACCCCTTTAACAATGACCTTCACAGCACCTTGGCCCGTTAACTTTGACCTCCACAATGTCCTGCCCCTTTAACAGTGACCTCCACAACACCCTGCCCCCTTTAACAGTGACCTCTACAGTGCCCTGGCTCCCCTAACAGTGGCCTTCACAACACCATGTCCTTTTAACAATGACCTCCACGGCACCCCACCCTCCTTAACAATGACCTCTACATTGTCCTTCCCCCTAACAGTAACTTCCACAGTGCCCTGTCCCCTTAACAATGACCTCCACAGTGCCCTGTCCCCTTAACAATGACCTCCACAGTACCCCGCCCCTCAACTGTAACCTCCACAGCACCTCAACCCCTTAATAGTGACCTCCACAGTGCCCCACTAACCTTAATAATTACCTCCACAGTGCCCTGCCCCCTTAGCAGCGTCCTCCACAGCGCCCCCCCCCCAACAATGACCTCTACAGCACCTTTCCCCCTTAACAGTTCCCTCCGTAGCAGCATGCCCCCTTAATGCCTCATTCACACAGTCAGTGTTTGGTCAGTGATTTCCATCAGTGATTTTGCGCCAAAACCAGGTGCTGCTCTAAACACAAAACAAGTGCAGATCTTTCTCTTATAACTTATGTCAGTGGAGGCTCCAATCCTGGTTTTGGCTCACAATCACTGATGGAAATCACTGACCAAAACACTGACGTGTGAATGAGGCTTAACAGTGACCTCCACAGCACCCCGCCCCCTTGACAGTGACCTATAACAATGAAGAAAAATGGCTGTTTGGAAAATCTGGTGTAAAACTGTGTATGTCAAGACTGAAGGACCTGTGTTCTTCTATTGGCTAAAAGGGATCATGTGACCGTGTGTATGTCAGGATATGAGTGAAGAACCTGCAAGCTCTTATTGGCTAATACATTTTTTGGGAACATCTTAAGAACGGTATGTCCTAGAGAGCTGAGATCTTTACGAAAACCTTCCCAGACACTCGATGTACCTTTGTGCCAAATTTTGGGTCCATTGGTTCAGGCGTCTGGATCATTATTGATATCCCCACATGCATGTACTATCTAATATCCAGGGGTGTAGCTAAAAGCTCATGGGCCCTTTTGCGAGAGTTTAGCTTGGGCCCCCCATCCCTCATTGCTTTGTGGCCAGGGGCAGGGAAGTACATTGCCTTCCTGCTGCCTGAGGCAAAAATTTAAACTGCACCCCCCACCATGTCAAATTCTTGACCTAACACCTTCCCTCCAGCCAGAGGTGTAACTCGACCAGCATGCACCTTCTATAAAACAGGTGTCTTCTCATGTGGTACAAGGGTATTTGGGGCCCCTCAGGCTTCTTGGCCCGGTAGCAACTGCTACTTCTGCATCCCCTATAGCTACGCCCCTGCTAATATCTAAATATTTATTTCATACGGCAAATTGTGTGATGGAAAAGAACAAAATGGGCAATTACTATATAGTGATGGTGGTGGCTGCTCTCCTATATAGCCTATGGTATGGTGCTACAAGTCCAGGAGAGGACACCCTACCTCTCTGGATAAAGCGGAAATAAAAAGATGTATGTGGACGAGCACTCTACCAATTGGTACACATTTATTATAATAGAGAATATAAAATAGCTAATAATATAAAACATATAAAACAACACAATAAAAATACATCAGTATAGCCACAATGGGGTAGATGAATATAATCAATGTCCATAAATCCTTTGTCGTGGATTGCATCTGAAGTTCTATGTAGGGCCTTCTGATGTGGCCTATGTCTCCATAGAAATCCACTGTGTCCCCAGTAATGGGTGATAGATGTGCAAAATACCTATGTAACACTTGAAGGATTCGGGCAATCGACCGGTGCTTTATAAGTCAGGTGACAGTCCCATGGTATTTGGTAATATTTCAGACAGAAAAAATATAAGCTTTCCGGCTGTTTAGCCGCTTACCTCCCCTTTGTATGGGTAGTCCACTTGGGTGGTTTGTTCAAACAGAGCGGGTGATGTATGAGACCGGCGTCTCACGTTGTTCTGTTTGATGGCCGCGTCCGATACTTGCGGAATAGCGCTTGCGTCACTTCCTGTATGGTCCGGTAGTGACGTCTTTCTTGTATTCGATCCGATAGTTTGGAACTTCGATTTTTCGGATATTCAGTTTTTCGAGTATAGAAGTCCTGTCTGCATGGCCATGAGATTAGAGAAATATAGACAGGTGTATGGTGTTAAACCCAGACGCGTTTCGGGAATAATAACTCCCTTCCTCAGTGGTTGCACCACACCTGTCTGTATACGCCTTATATACTCCACAAAGTTGTCATAAAAAACTGGACCGAACCTCCGGATTTGGTACTTCCGATTCTGCAAAATTCGATATCTGGGACTTCCGATTTTTTTAAATCTGTTTTTATGGAAGACTTTCGATTTTACCTTAATCGGAGGATTCCGATTTTATAACTTTCAGATTTTTAATGTCGATTTTTCTGAAGTGGACTTTCAATCATTTCGAAATGTATTTTCCTTTTCTTACAAATGTTGGAAGAAAATCCATTCATCAGATACCACATTTATGGATACATCCTTTTCAATATTAAGATCATAACACAATAGTTCGCACTTATTAAAACTTGATAAAACTTTTAATAGTATGTAAAGATAAAAATAAAAATAGAGATAAATATTCTATTATTAAGAATGTGGATATCCAGTACAGTATGGACATAGGGTACTAATGATTGCTAGACAGTACTTGGTGACAATCCTAGTAATAGCAGGGCTAACAGCAGCGGTGACCTCAATAACAGAGTTGTTGGGAGGCCTCAGGTCGAGGGAGGGTCGCAGTGCCGATTCACAGCCTGACCTACGACCCTACATCGAACCAAGGACACCCCTCACAAAAAGCCAAAGAGTTCCAACTCCGAAACTCGTCGGGACTCCCTCCTGGACATGTGTTTGATAAAGTTGCCTCCTCTCCAGTGTTGATCCACCTTTTCCAGCGCCGTAAAGACGAGACTGACTGGGTCACTATTATGGACCTCTTTATAGTGTTTAGACAAGGAATGTTTTTCGTAGCCTTTCTTGATATTGGCTACATGTTCAGCCAGTCTCGTCTTTAGTAATCATTTTGTTCTGCCGATGTATTGTCTATTGCAGGGGCACTGGATTAGGTAGACAACACCGGTAGAGTTACACGTAAGGCAATCTTTAATGTCCCAGAAAAAAAGTGTTCTGTTTAGAAGGGACTGTGGTGGACTTACGGGGTTTGTTGTTAATTCTGCATGCAATACATTTGCCGCATTTAAAAAACCCTTTCAAGTCCATCCAAGTCCCAAGAAGTGATCTCTTTTTCTCTCTAGATTTCACAGAGGGAGCTATTTTGATACCCAAGTTTGGTGCCCTAGTGAATGTGACCTTTGGGGATGTGGGTAAAAGATGGCCTATCACCCTATCGTTCAATATATGATGCCAATGTGCCTTTACTATTTGTTGTATTTTTCTATAGTCATCATTAAAAGGAAGGATGATCCTACTATTGATCTCTTCAGTTGTCTGGGATTTTTTCTTGGTTTCAACCTGACTGTCAAAGAAGGTCTGTCTGTCTAATTTCCTAACCTTTTCCAAAGCTTTTTCTACTAACTAATCCGGATAATCTTTCTCCCGGAATAGTTGCCACATTCCAGCCGCCTCCTCCTCAAAACGTTGGTCTTCTGTACAATTCCTCCTGATCCTGCGGAACTGACCTGTCGGAATGTTACTGAGCCATCTTGGGAGGTGGCAGCTGGAATATTGGATGAAGCTATTTCCATCCGTTGGTTTGAAAAAGGTATTACAGACAAATTTGTTATTTTGTTTCTTGATCACTAAGTCAAGGAATTCTGTCTCTTCTTTAATCATAACACTGAAGACCAAGTTCAATTGATTTTCATGGGCAATTAAAATATATTGTTACATTACCTCTGCAAAAAAGGATTAAAAATCATACACATTCCAATGGTAGCAACAAAGCTACATATCGCCCTACAGAAATGAGCCCCAACACAGCTTCATAGACATATCTATAAAACAGTTAAGGGAGACAGAATATGATGATGAAAAGAAAAAAAAAAACACAAGCAAAATCATGTAAGGTTGGTATCACTGTAATCATACTGACCCAGGCAATGAAGGACAACATTCAGTTTTACCAAATAGTGAACGCCATAAAAACAAAACCCATAAATCTGTAGCGGAATTACAGATGTAGCAGTGTTAGCAATCAAGCTCTTAACTCAAATTTCTTAACTCATCGCATTATCTTGAGACAAAACTCATTGCATTATCTTGAGACAAAAGCCATTAAAAAGCAATTGAAGATGTTTGCTTAATGCATTTAGTTTAGCTAACACGTCTCATAAATCATGAGTGTTAACTCTACTACATCCATACCATATTTTTTGCCTTATAAGTAGAGTTAAGCGGATACCTGGATGTTCGGGTTCGACGGGTTCGGCCGAACTTCGGAAAAAAGTTTGAGTTCGGGACCCGAACTTGACCCGAACCCTAAAGGGCTTTTCATATGTCTTCTTCTAAAGATTGGGGAACGCAAGTTTTACCTTGGAATAAATGTATCACAATTTTGTGTGTACTTTTACGACAGAAATCTAACGCACAAACTTTATGATTAGTTAAACTACAAGTAGGTTACATTTCTTGCAGTATTGATAAACACGTTGGTTCATAGAACGCATATTATACAATGGTTTTGTTCTTTTTCTTTTCTGACCACTGTAGAGAGAAGGACGTTTCGGTCATTTTCCAGACTTTCTGGAAACGTGTCTCTAGTTAAGTTTTTACTTTGGTCCTCTAACTTAATAACATTGCTGCTAAAATAAAATAAAAACTGGAAGTAATAGCTTCTTGGCTTGTCAGCAACTTAGCAACTCGATTTAGAGAGTGGTGCTTGGCATCATATCTTCATGTCTGCGATCTCGAATACTTTGTCATGTTGCATTGGTGTGATGTACTTTTGCAGCGGCTGTCGAATCTCCTGGGCTCTGCCCACTTGTCCCTCCTGGATACATCTTGGATACATCTGGGTTGGCTCCGATTGGACGTCTCTTGCGTCTCGGATAGCCTTGACCTCAGGTTCTCTTGGTTCCGGATACAAAGACTTTTAGGATTCCGCCATCTGTCCTTCCATCAACACGTGATCCCATCTCGGGCCATCATCTAAACTTAAGAAAACAGACAGTATGAGCAACAACGCAGCAAAACTTTATCAAACAGATACCTGCCTATTTTAGGCCTTTGACTTATGCCATACTTCAGCCAGCAGCCAGTTGAGGACTTTTATGTTTTTTCAAAGAAAAACAAACTACAGGGTATCATGAATAGATATAACTATTCTTCCTCTGCTAGGCTAATGCAGCCTTAGGTGTTATGCCTATTTATTAATTTTTTTAGGATAATAATCCAATCAATACTTTGAGATTACCTCGAAACAGAGTAATATATATGCGTCCATATATCTACATGGAATACAGTTACGACTAGTTAGTCACAATTGATAGACAAACAATATGGTTAGTATAACTGTTCAGTCTCTCTTCAGTCATACGATACCACCACCAATCATATGAAATTTATGATGTGTCTCAATCTTCAAATTTTAGATTTTTCAATCAGTTCAGCTCTTGGCGTTTTTAGCCCTGAAATAAAATTCTACACAAACATTATGTTAATGATCCTGTGGAAAAATTTGATTAGTAATCAATATCATTAATCATTTTTTTGATTTGCTATAATTATTAATTTAATGAAGCAGTTTGCTTTGTTTACTGGACATTCCTATGTCAGCGAAGTATTGCACAACTTTTCCTTTACTCTTTATTCACTTCATAAGATAAAGAATTTACATTCAATGGAGTTGGGAGAATCTTACTATTCCTTTCCATTAGGCTGACTTAAGAAATCAGCTCACAGCGCAGCTCTGCAACCTCTGACCTCTTCACTGACATGCATCTAAACTTAGGAATGTGCTCTTTCCCCCCCTCCCATCTTTAAGATGGTGGGCAAAATTTTGGAATGTACAGCATCTGCAGGAAAACTGAATATATACATGACACAGCTCTGTGACCCTGGGAGTATACTCTGGTTTGCTCTTATTGCAAACTACTCCTCACCCCTCCCTTAGGAGACTTTTTAAGGCAATTAGGGTTAGTTAACAGAGCTATTTAAATACAGTTTTGCGCTTTTCACTACTAAAACAATTAACAGGTTCTAGATACTCTGTTAAAAAAATAATTCACAAATATATATATATATATAAAAAAAAAAAAATCTGAAACGATTAATCAGAGATAGATGAAACAATTCCCCCCTTTGGGGATTATCATATCTGTAGCAATTACAAATTGTATATTAGGATCCTATAAGAAAGCATGGTTACATTAGCATACATAGCAATTAACCTGTTTTAGAACTGTTCTCTTATAGATTCTATTTATCAATAACATTGGGTCAGACTTTATGTATAAAGTTCCTCTATTATCCTGTAATGCCCTGAGCTACTAAACTCAACCTCCCTGTATATGGGGGTAAATCTTCAACTATGGGAGTCAACTGGCCAGGAATTAATAGGCAGGTTCCTGAGTCAAACAAAGGACTAGAACCGGACCCTGTATCGCCTAGGCTAATGAGACCTACATCTGTTCCCTATCTTGGGACAATTTACTATTAATTTCTGGCGATACAAAAACATCAATTGTGTTTAGCATAGACAAACAACTCCTGAGTTGATTTACATGTCATGCATTCGTTGCATTCGTGTAATAACACTTTACTGCAACAACTCACCTGCGGTTCTGGTATGGGCTTAACCCCTTCAGTACCAGGACAATAATATTGACTGTGTATAGACCATGCCCTTTTAAGGGTTATAAAAGTGATCTGGCTGTAGCATTCTAATGCCGGCAACAATATACATGACAATTTATCATTAATATGTCATCTCATCAATCATATCTCGGTGGGACCTCCATTTATGTCGGGTTGTAATAATTCAATTAAGAATTATTAATTATGGTCATAAAAATTATTAATCATAAAAAAAATTAAATTTATAAAAAATTTCATAACTTCTTAAAATCATGACCTGGTGAATTGTAGACAACCTAATTGATACAATTCACATCTGAGTCCGACTATTTCCTCAGATAAATAAGTTCTTTTTGACGAGAGATGACGTTAATGATAAAACATGTAGTTCTGCATTATACAACAATACACAGGTTTATAAAAATATGCAGATTTATTGGTTACAAGTAGGGATGAGCGAACTCGAACTGTATAGTTCGGGTTCGTACCGAATTTTGGGGTGTCCGTGACACGGACCCGAACCCGGACATTTTCGTAAAAGTCCGGGTTCGGGTTCGGTGTTCGTCGCTTTCTTCGCGCTTTTGTGACGCTTTCTTGGCGCTTTTTGAAAGGCTGCAAAGCAGCCAATCAACAAGCGTCATACTACTTGCCCCAAGAGGCCATCACAGCCATGCCTACTATTGGCATGGCTGTGATTGGCCAGAGCACCATGTGACCCAGCCTCTATTTAAGCTGGAGTCACATAGCGCCGCCCGTCACTCTGCTCTGATTAGCGTAGGGAGAGGTTGCGGCTGCGACAGTAGGGCGAGATTAGGCAGATTAACTCCTCCAAAGGACTTGATTAACTGATCGATCTGCAGCTGTGGATCATTGAGCTGCTGATCCTCAATTGCTCACTGTTTTTAGGCTGCCCAGACCGTTTGTCAGTCACATTTTTCTGGGGTGATCGGCGGCCATTTTGTGTCTTGTGGTGCGCCAGCACAAGCTGCGACCAAGTGCATTTAACCCTCAATGGTGTGGTTGTTTTTTGGCTAAAGCCTACATCAGGGTGAAGCTGTCACACCAAGTGCATTTAACCAGCAATAGTCTGTTCATTTTTTGGCCATATACAAAATCAGGGGCAAGCTGCGCCTGTCACCAAGTGCATTTAACCCTCAATGGTGTGGTTGTTTTTTGGCTAAAGCCTACATCAGGGTGAAGCTGTCACACCAAGTGCATTTAACCAGCAATAGTCTGTTCATTTTTTGGCCATATACTAAATCAGGGGCAAGCTGCGCCTGTCACCAAGTGCATTTAACCCTCAATGGTGTGGTTGTTTTTTGGCTAAAGCCTACATCAGGGTGAAGCTGTCACACCAAGTGCATTTAACCAGCAATAGTCTGTTTATTTTTTGGCCATATCCCAGTCTAATTCTGTCACTAAATCCATACCGGTCACCCAGCGCCTAAATACTAGGCCTCAAATTTATATCCCGCTAAATCTGTCCTTAGTGCTGTAGCTGGGCGAGTTATTTAGTGTCCGTTCAAGCACATTTCTTGTTCTGGGTTGAAATACAATTCCCAATTTAGCAATTTCATAATTTAGTGGTTTCTGCTATATCAGAGCTATTTGAAATCTATCCCTAAAAGGGTATATAATATTCAAGGTGCACATTGGGTCATTCAGAATAACTTCACACACACCCGCTACTGTGTATTTCCAAGTCTAATTCTGGCACTAAACCCATACCTGTCACCCAGCGCCTAAATACTAGGCCTCAAATTTATATCCAGCTAAATCTGTCCCTAGTGCTGTAGCTGGGCGAGTTATTTAGTGTCCGTTCAAGCACATTTCTTGTTCTGGGTTGAAATACAATTCCCAATTTAGCAATTTCATAATTTAGTGGTTTCTGCTATATCAGAGCTATTTGAAATCTATCCCTAAAAGGGTATATAATATTCAAGGTGCACATTGGGTCATTCAGAATAACTTCACACACACCCGCTACTGTGTATTTCCAAGTCTAATTCTGGCACTAAACCCATACCTGTCACCCAGCGCCTAAATACTAGGCCTCAAATTTATATCCCGCTAAATCTGTCCTTAGTGCTGTAGCTGGGCGAGTTATTTAGTGTCCGTTCAAGCACATTTCTTGTTCTGGGTTGAAATACAATTCCCAATTTAGCAATTTCATAATTTAGTGGTTTCTGCTATATCAGAGCTATTTGAAATCTATCCCTAAAAGGGTATATAATATTCAAGGTGCACATTGGGTCATTCAGAATAACTTCACACACACCCGCTACTGTGTATTTCCAAGTCTAATTCTGGCACTAAACCCATACCTGTCACCCAGCGCCTAAATACTAGGCCTCAAATTTATATCCCGCTAAATCTGTCCCTAGTGCTGTAGCTGGGCGAGTTATTTAGTGTCCGTTCAAGCACATTTCTTGTTCTGGGTTGAAATACAATTCCCAATTTAGCAATTTCATAATTTAGTGGTTTCTGCTATATCAGAGCTATTTGAAATCTATCCCTAAAAGGGTATATAATATTCAAGGTGCACATTGGGTCATTCAGAATAACTTCACACACACCCGCTACTGTGTATTTCCAAGTCTAATTCTGGCACTAAACCCATACCTGTCACCCAGCGCCTAAATACTAGGCCTCAAATTTATATCCCGCTAAATCTGTCCTTAGTGCTGTAGCTGGGCGAGTTATTTAGTGTCCGTTCAAGCACATTTCTTGTTCTGGGTTGAAATACAATTCCCAATTTAGCAATTTCATAATTTAGTGGTTTCTGCTATATCAGAGCTATTTGAAATCTATCCCTAAAAGGGTATATAATATTCAAGGTGCACATTGGGTCATTCAGAATAACTTCACACACACCCGCTACTGTGTATTTCCAAGTCTAATTCTGGCACTAAACCCATACCTGTCACCCAGCGCCTAAATACTAGGCCTCAAATTTATATCCCGCTAAATCTGTCCCTAGTGCTGTAGCTGGGCGAGTTATTTAGTGTCCGTTCAAGCACATTTCTTGTTCTGGGTTGAAATACAATTCCCAATTTAGCAATTTCATAATTTAGTGGTTTCTGCTATATCAGAGCTATTTGAAATCTATCCCTAAAAGGGTATATAATATTCAAGGTGCACATTGGGTCATTCAGAATAACTTCACACACACCCGCTACTGTGTATTTCCAAGTCTAATTCTGGCACTAAACCCATACCTGTCACCCAGCGCCTAAATACTAGGCCTCAAATTTATATCCCGCTAAATCTGTCCCTAGTGCTGTAGCTGGGCGAGTTATTTAGTGTCCGTTCAAGCACATTTCTTGTTCTGGGTTGAAATACAATTCCCAATTTAGCAATTTCATAATTTAGTGGTTTCTGCTATATCAGAGCTATTTGAAATCTATCCCTAAAAGGGTATATAATATTCAAGGTGCACATTGGGTCATTCAGAATAACTTCACACACACCCGCTACTGTGTATTTCCAAGTCTAATTCTGGCACTAAACCCATACCTGTCACCCAGCGCCTAAATACTAGGCCTCAAATTTATATCCAGCTAAATCTGTCCCTAGTGCTGTAGCTGGGCGAGTTATTTAGTGTCCGTTCAAGCACATTTCTTGTTCTGGGTTGAAATACAATTCCCAATTTAGCAATTTCATAATTTAGTGGTTTCTGCTATATCAGAGCTATTTGAAATCTATCCCTAAAAGGGTATATAATATTCAAGGTGCACATTGGGTCATTCAGAATAACTTCACACACACCCGCTACTGTGTATTTCCAAGTCTAATTCTGGCACTAAACCCATACCTGTCACCCAGCGCCTAAATACTAGGCCTCAAATTTATATCCCGCTAAATCTGTCCTTAGTGCTGTAGCTGGGCGAGTTATTTAGTGTCCGTTCAAGCACATTTCTTGTTCTGGGTTGAAATACAATTCCCAATTTAGCAATTTCATAATTTAGTGGTTTCTGCTATATCAGAGCTATTTGAAATCTATCCCTAAAAGGGTATATAATATTCAAGGTGCACATTGGGTCATTCAGAATAACTTCACACACACCCGCTACTGTGTATTTCCAAGTCTAATTCTGGCACTAAACCCATACCTGTCACCCAGCGCCTAAATACTAGGCCTCAAATTTATATCCCGCTAAATCTGTCCCTAGTGCTGTAGCTGGGCGAGTTATTTAGTGTCCGTTCAAGCACATTTCTTGTTCTGGGTTGAAATACAATTCCCAATTTAGCAATTTCATAATTTAGTGGTTTCTGCTATATCAGAGCTATTTGAAATCTCTCCCTAAAAGGGTATATAATATTCAAGGTGCACATAGGGTCATTCAGAATAACTTCACACACCCGCTACTGTGCATTTCCAAATCTAATTCTGTCACTAAACCCATACCTGTCACCCAGCGCCTAAATACTAGGCCTCAAATTTATATCCCGCTAAATCTCTCGTTACCGCTGTCCTGTTGTGGCTGGGAAAGTTATTTAGTGTCCGTCAAAGCACATTTTTTGTTCTGGGTTGAAATACAATTCCCAATTTAGCAATTTCATAATTTAGTCGTTTCTGCTATATCAGAGCTATTTGAAATCTATCCCTAAAAGGGTAGATCATATTGAAGGTGCACATAGGGTCATTCAGAATAACTTCACACACACGCTTCTGTGCATTTCCAAGTCTAATTCTGTCACTAAATCCATACCGGTCACCCAGCGCCTAAATACTAGGCCTCAAATTTATATCCCGCTGAATT
Source organism: Bufo gargarizans (assembly GCF_014858855.1). Taxonomy (NCBI): domain Eukaryota; kingdom Metazoa; phylum Chordata; class Amphibia; order Anura; family Bufonidae; genus Bufo; species Bufo gargarizans. The sequence goes on along the minus strand of NC_058084.1, from coordinate 195,062,073 downwards.
TGAATACAATACATTGGGCCAAATAATATATTTGTTGTTGTGGTGAACCATAACAATGAGAAAAACATCTAGTAAGGGACGCGGACGTGGACATGGTCGTGGTGGTGTTAGTGGACCCTCTGGTGCTGGGAGAGGACGTGGCCGTTCTGCCACATCCACACGTCCTAGTGTACCAACTACCTCAGGTCCCAGTAGCCGCCAGAATTTACAGCGATATATGGTGGGGCCCAATGCCGTTCTAAGGATGGTAAGGCCTGAGCAGGTACAGGCATTAGTCAATTGGGTGGCCGACAGTGGATCCAGCACGTTCACATTATCTCCCACCCAGTCTTCTGCAGAAAGCGCACAGATGGCGCCTGAAAACCAACCCCATCAGTCTGTCACATCACCCCCATGCATACCAGGGAAACTGTCTCAGCCTCAAGTTATGCAGCAGTCTCTTATGCTGTTTGAAGACTCCGCTGGCAGGGTTTCCCAAGGGCATCCACCTAGCCCTTCCCCAGCGGTGAAAGACATAGAATGCACTGACGCACAACCACTTATGTTTCCTGATGATGAGGACATGGGAATACCACCTCAGCATGTCTCTGATGATGACGAAACACAGGTGCCAACTGCTGCGTCTTTCTGCAGTGTGCAGACTGAACAGGAGGTCAGGGATCAAGACTGGGTGGAAGACGATGCAGGGGACGATGAGGTCCTAGACCCCACATGGAATGAAGGTCGTGCCACTGACTTTCACAGTTCGGAGGAAGAGGCAGTGGTGAGACCGAGCCAACAGCGTAGCAAAAGAGGGAGCAGTGGGCAAAAGCAGAACACCCGCCGCCAAGAGACTCCGCCTGCTACTGACCGCCGCCATCTGGGACCGAGCACCCCAAAGGCAGCTTCAAGGAGTTCCCTGGCATGGCACTTCTTCAAACAATGTGCTGACGACAAGACCCGAGTGGTTTGCACGCTGTGCCATCAGAGCCTGAAGCGAGGCATTAACGTTCTGAACCTGAGCACAACCTGCATGACCAGGCACCTGCATGCAAAGCATGAACTGCAGTGGAGTAAACACCTTAAAACCAAGGAAGTCACTCAGGCTCCCCCTGCTACCTCTTCTGCTGCTGCCGCCTCGGCCTATTCTGCTGCTGCCGCCTCGGCCTCTTCCTCCGCCTCTGGAGGAACGTTGGCACCTGCCGCCCAGCAAACAGGGGATGTACCACCAACACCACCACCACCACCTCCGTCACCAAGCGTCTCAACCATGTCACACGCCAGCGTTCAGCTCTCCATCTCACAAACATTTGATAGAAAGCGTAAATTCCCACCTAGCCACCCTCGATCCCTGGCCCTGAATGCCAGCATTTCTAAACTACTGGCCTATGAAATGCTGTCATTTAGGCTGGTGGACACAGACAGCTTCAAACAGCTCATGTCGCTTGCTGTCCCACAGTATGTTGTTCCCAGCCGGCACTACTTCTCCAAGAGAGCCGTGCCTTCCCTGCACAACCAAGTATCCGATAAAATCAAGTGTGCACTGCGCAACGCCATCTGTGGCAAGGTCCACCTAACCACAGATACGTGGACCAGTAAGCACGGCCAGGGACGCTATATCTCCCTAACTGCACACTGGGTAAATGTAGTGGCAGCTGGGCCCCAGGCGGAGAGCTGTTTGGCGCACGTCCTTCCGCCGCCAAGGATCGCAGGGCAACATTCTTTGCCTCCTGTTGCCACCTCCTCCTTCTCGGCTTCCTCCTCCTCTTCTTCCACCTGCTCATCCAGTCAGCCACACACCTTCACCACCAACTTCAGCACAGCCCGGGGTAAACGTCAGCAGGCCATTCTGAAACTCATATGTTTGGGGGACAGGCCCCACACCGCACAGGAGTTGTGGCGGGGTATAGAACAACAGACCGACGAGTGGTTGCTGCCGGTGAGCCTCAAGCCCGGCCTGGTGGTGTGTGATAATGGGCGAAATCTCGTTGCAGCTCTGGGACTAGCCAATTTGACGCACATCCCTTGCTTGGCGCATGTGCTGAATTTGGTGGTGCAGAAGTTCATTCACAACTACCCCGACATGTCAGAGCTGCTGCATAAAGTGCGGGCCGTCTGTTCGCGCTTCCGGCGTTCACATCCTGCTGCTGCTCGCCTGTCTGCGCTACAGCGTAACTTCGGCCTTCCCGCTCACCGCCTCATATGCGACGTGCCCACCAGGTGGAACTCCACCTTGCACATGCTGGACAGACTGTGCGAGCAGCAGCAGGCCATAGTGGAGTTTCAGCTGCAGCACGCACGGGTCAGTCGCACTACAGAACAGCACCACTTCACCACCAATGACTGGGCCTCCATGCGAGACCTGTGTGCCCTGTTGCGCTGTTTCGAGTACTCCACCAACATGGCCAGTGGCGATGACACCGTTATCAGCGTTACAATACCACTTCTATGTCTCCTTGAGAAAACACTTAGGGCGATGATGGAAGAGGAGGTGGCCCAGGAGGAGGAGGAGGAGGAGGAGGAAGAGGGGTCATTTTTAGCACTTTCAGGCCAGTCTCTTCGAAGTGACTCAGAGGGAGGTTTTTGGCAACAGCAGAGGCCAGGTACAAATGTGGCCAGCCAGGGCCCACTACTGGAGGACGAGGAGGACGAGGATGAGGAGGAGGTGGAGGAGGATGAGGATGAAGCATGGTCACAGCGGGGTGGCACCCAACGCAGCTCGGGTCCATCACTGGTGCGTGGCTGGGGGGAAAGGCAGGACGATGACGATACGCCTCCCACAGAGGACAGCTTGTCCTTACCCCTGGGCAGCCTGGCACACATGAGCGACTACATGCTGCAGTGCCTGCGCAACGACAGCAGAGTTGCCCACATTTTAACCTGTGCGGACTACTGGGTTGCCACCCTGCTGGATCCACGCTACAAAGACAATGTGCCCACCTTACTTCCTGCACTGGAGCGTGATAGGAAGATGCGCGAGTACAAGCGCACGTTGGTAGACGCGCTACTGAGAGCATTCCCAAATGTCACAGGGGAACAAGTGGAAGCCCAAGGCCAAGGCAGAGGAGGAGCAAGAGGTCGCCAAGGCAGCTGTGTCACGGCCAGCTCCTCTGAGGGCAGGGTTAGCATGGCAGAGATGTGGAAAACTTTTGTCAACACGCCACAGCTAACTGCACCACCACCTGATACGCAACGTGTTAGCAGGAGGCAACATTTCACTAACATGGTGGAACAGTACGTGTGCACACCCCTCCACGTACTGACTGATGGTTCGGCCCCATTCAACTTCTGGGTCTCTAAATTGTCCACGTGGCCAGAGCTAGCCTTTTATGCCTTGGAGGTGCTGGCCTGCCCGGCAGCCAGCGTTTTGTCTGAACGTGTATTCAGCACGGCAGGGGGCGTCATTACAGACAAACGCAGCCGCCTGTCTACAGCCAATGTGGACAAGCTGACGTTCATAAAAATGAACCAGGCATGGATCCCACAGGACCTGTCCGTCCCTTGTCCAGATTAGACATTAACTACCTCCCCATAACCATATATTATTGGACTCCAGGGCACTTCCTCATTCAATCCTATTTTTATTTTCATTTTACCATTATATTGCGAGGCTACCCAAAGTTGAATGAACCTCTCCTCTGCCTGTGTGCTAGGCCTAAATATATGCCAATGGACTGTTGCAGTGGTGGCTGACGTGAAGCCTCATTCTCTGCTATGACATGCAGACTGATTCTCTGCTGACATGAAGACAGATTCTCTGTTACGGGACCTCCCTCCTCTGCCTGGGTGCTGGGCCTAAATATATGCCAATGGACTGTTGCAGTGGTGGCTGACATGAAGCCTGATTCTCTGCTATGACATGCAGACTAATTCTCTGCTGACATGAAGCCAGATTGTCTGTTACGGGACCTCTCTCCTCTGCCTGGGTGCTGGGCCTAAATTTATGACAATGGACTGTTGCAGTGGTGGCTGACGTGAAGCCTGATTCTCTGCTATGACATGCAGACTGATTCTCTGCTGACATGAAGCCAGATTGTCTGTTACGGGACCTCTCTGCTCTGCCTGTGTGCTAGGCCTAAATATATGCCAATGGACTGTTGCAGTGGTGGCTGACGTGAAGCCTCATTCTCTGCTATGACATGCAGACTGATTCTCTGCTGACATGAAGCCAGATTGTCTGTTACGGGACCTCTCTGCTCTGCCTGTGTGCTAGGCCTAAATATATGCCAATGGACTGTTGCAGTGGTGGCTGACGTGAAGCCTGATTCTCTGCTATGACATGCAGACTGATTCTCTGCTGACATGAAGCCAGATTGTCTGTTACGGGACCTCTCTGCTCTGCCTGTGTGCTAGGCCTAAATATATGCCAATGGACTGTTGCAGTGGTGGCTGACGTGAAGCCTCATTCTCTGCTATGACATGCAGACTGATTCTCTGCTGACATGAAGACAGATTCTCTGTTACGGGACCTCCCTCCTCTGCCTGGGTGCTGGGCCTAAATATATGCCAATGGACTGTTGCAGTGGTGGCTGACATGAAGCCTGATTCTCTGCTATGACATGCAGACTAATTCTCTGCTGACATGAAGCCAGATTGTCTGTTACGGGACCTCTCTCCTCTGCCTGGGTGCTGGGCCTAAATTTATGACAATGGACTGTTGCAGTGGTGGCTGACGTGAAGCCTGATTCTCTGCTATGACATGCAGACTGATTCTCTGCTGACATGAAGCCAGATTGTCTGTTACGGGACCTCTCTGCTCTGCCTGTGTGCTAGGCCTAAATATATGCCAATGGACTGTTGCAGTGGTGGCTGACGTGAAGCCTCATTCTCTGCTATGACATGCAGACTGATTCTCTGCTGACATGAAGCCAGATTGTCTGTTACGGGACCTCTCTGCTCTGCCTGTGTGCTAGGCCTAAATATATGCCAATGGACTGTTGCAGTGGTGGGTGACGTGAAGCCTCATTCTCTGCTATGACATGCAGACTGATTCTCTGCTGACATGAAGCCAGATTCTCTGTTACGGGACCTCTCTCCTCTGCCTGTGTGTGTGCTGGGCCTAAATATATGCCAATGGACTGTTGCAGTGGTGGCTGACGTGAAGCCTGATTCTCTGCTATGACATGCAGACTGATTCTCTGCTGACATGAAGCCAGATTGTCTGTTACGGGACCTCTCTCCTCTGCCTGTGTGTGTGCTGGGCCTAAATATATGCCAATGGACTGTTGCAGTGGTGGCTGACGTGAAGCCTCATTCTCTGCTATGACATGCAGACTAATTCTCTGCTGACATGAAGACAGATTCTCTGTTACGGGACCTCTCTCCTCTGCCTGGGTGCCGGGGCCTAAATATCTGAGAATGGACTGTTCCAGTGGTGGGTGACGGGAAGCCAGATTCTCTGCTATGGAACCTCTCTCCAATTGATTTTGGTTAATTTTTATTTATTTAATTTTTATTTTAATTCATTTCCCTATCCACATTTGTTTGCAGGGGATTTACCTACATGTTGCTGCCTTTTGCAGCCCTCTAGCTCTTTCCTGGGCTGTTTTACAGCCTTTTTAGTGCCGAAAAGTTCGGGTCCCCATTGACTTCAATGGGGTTCGGGTTCGGGACGAAGTTCGGATCGGGTTCGGATCCCGAACCCGAACATTTCCGGGATGTTCGGCCGAACTTCTCGAACCCGAACATCCAGGTGTTCGCTCAACTCTAGTTACAAGATTATAAACATATATAAGTAGATAAACACAATGATACATGCAAATGAATATATATAGCGTTAATATAAAGCATTACAAGCTTAACAATACGTGAGTGGAAATAACTGGTCACATTATAACAAAGCTATTATTAGGTTAGGATATCAAATAGGAACATAAGTTATACGTATATATATTACTTTTGTTCAGAGAAAACCTCATGATATCAGGATGGGCATGTCTAATCCTAGACATCAATATGGAATGCTAAATACATTCTTCCCCCCTCTAACCAACTACACATCACATGACTTCAGGCATGGGCAAATCCATTCAAGGATATAACTTAGAAGAGATAACTGTATCCTTCCGCCCCATCCTGGACTATTTTTTCATATATAACTTTGGTAAGACTATTAAGACAAATGACAGGGATATATGATCTTTGCTAGACCATATCTTAATTGGAAAGGACTTGAAATAAGTCTTTCCTGTGGGAAACCATCACTTAGCTTGGCGAAGAATGTTCTATCAATATATATATATCTAAGCAATTATTTACTGCTTTGCTAGATTATGAGTCTTGATTCTTCTGCAGGTAGAATGAAGTCTCACAATATCCTAAAACTACATCTCAATATGGAGATGATCAATTAATTTAATTATGTATTTATTCGCCAATCTAGATGGTATAATTTCACCCACACTATCAAATTAGTCTTAATAAAATGAAATATCATTTTCTGTATCTCTTACCAAGTCCTAGTAGAAATCTCACTTCTGCTCCTAGGAAAGCTGGATGGTCCATCATAGCACATCTCACCATGGCTTCCATCTTGATAGACCCCTCTAGACAGCTTTACTTCTCTTTCCTCTCTTTCTTGTGTGTTTCTCTGTCCTCTCTTTTTTTCTCCCCCCTGTGTATGGTTTATGATCACAAACTTATCAGTTAGACACACCTTCCTAATTTGGAGCTTTCCAATCATTGTCGGATGGGTGTGATCATTGATAAGAAATGACATCATAACCTTACCCAGAATGCACTTTTGCTACTGTTGTAATGTCACCTACTCATACCTAGGTGGCACTGCTGTGTAAGCTATTTGCATCATAGTATAAAGGGTTAACTTCTGTAAGTCTGAATAAAGGTATAATATACAATTGACCTTAAAAGCTTTAATTCAAGGCTATAGGGATTAGATTTGACACTTGTAGCAATTAGAGACAGACCTCTAGGCGTCTTCTCTGAATGTTTCTCACAATGCTTATTTGTACATCGTAAATAACTTGGATAGCTTTGTTTTCTCAGAGATATCAGTACCTCCTCTCATACCAAAGAGGTGAATAATTGTTACAAAACACACATCTTCACAGACACTCTTTTAGAGACAAAGATTCTCCTAATGAGAAATATATATAATATACTGGATACATGTTGTCTTCATAACATATAACAGTATAATATATATTATATGTCCTACTGATTGTCTTATGCTAAGGACTAAGGCTCATTAAATGAATACATGAATACTATATATTTGCTTCATTGATAAATGCCTAATTGTATAGGTAATTATCACCAGCTGCATAGAGCTTATCTTTAACTCCCGTCATAAATTTATCAGTAGATAAGAAGGCCTCTTCTCAGACTGGTACATTCATGAGAAGAATAACACTAAAAAGTAGAAACCTTCGTGGGACCTTACTTTGGCCTTCTCAAGACATACAAAATTGTAACTATAGTGGAGCATGGCTCTTAAAGGTAATGAACATCCATCTTGACTAAAAATGAATTGGATATCAATGTATTTACCTATGAAAAGGCACGACAACCCGAACCCCATTGAAGTCAATGGGGACCCGAACTTTTGAACACTAAAATGGCTTTAAAAATGTCATGGAAAGGGCTAGAGGGCAAATGGTGTCAAAATGGTGGCAAAATGTGGTTAAGAGCATTGCAAGTGCTCTGCAAACAAATGTGGATAGAGAAATGACTTTAAATAACATAAAATACGTTAAAAATAAAAATAAAAAATTATAATCTTGATCTAGGAGGACCTGGTCCATATGGAGTAGGAGGTTGAGGAGGCGGTGGATGTGGCGGTGTAGGTGGAAGCGGCGGTGGAGGAGGAGGTAGCCTACGCTGCTTTTTGGTTTTAAATTTTATTTTAAAAATTAGGGTACACCCCAAAACATTGGGAAATATAACCTGTGATAACCCCCTCCAGTCATGCTAAACACACGTTCAGACAATACACTGGCTGTAGGGCAGGCCAGCACCTCCAAGGGGTAAAGGGCAAGCTCAGACCATGTGCCCAATTTGGAGACCCAGAAGTTGCAGGGGCTGACCCCTGTCAGTCAGTTTGTGTAGGCGTGTGCACACTTACTGCCCCACCCGTGATGTTCACGATCCAATTTGATATCTGCTCTATCAATTTTCAATGTTATTTTATGCACCTACCATGGTGATCACGGGTGGCGGGGAATCAGGGTTCCAGGCCAGAGAGGAAGCGTGAGAAAGAGAGACCACATCCAAGGGAGGATACATTTTTTCAAATTTAAAATTAGAGTTGAAATATGGGAGAAATGATTAAAGCATAAAAGTGTGACAACTTTTCAAAGTTTAAGCATTGATTAAAAATTGTGGTGCGCATTAATTACTGAATAATTTATTAAATTTTATTCCCTGTCACCTATGCATAGCAGGTGTTTATTCACGTCTAAAATTGTATGTCAACCCAAGAATGTAACAAAAATTATTGAAATTTATTAAGCTGTCAACTAGGTAGAGGAGGGATATATTATAGGGATCGACCGATTATCGGTTTTACCAATATTATCGGCCGATATTGAGGAATTTGACTGTTATCGGTATCGGCATTTATTTTGCCGATATTCCGATAACTTATTGGGAACACAGATCGCGCTGCTCTCAGCGCTCTCCATGTTCCCTCAGCAGCAGCAGCACAGGGGAGAAGAAAGCAGTACCTCCCTCCCCCTGTGCTGCTGCTGCCGCTGCAGCCAATGGGAGGACAGGGGACAAGAGAAGGGGAGGGGCTGTGGCCACTGCGCCACCAATGAAGAGAAATCTCTCATTCATTCAAATTGAACAGGAGGCGGGAGCTGCAGAATCACATAGCCGGTGTAGCGTTACATTACCCTACTTCGTGAGATTTCCCTACCTCCTGACTTCCCGTCGCACTGTTAATGATGTGAGGAGGTGTTCCTGAGTTTTGACGATCTGCGCATGCGCAAACCGACAGTTTATGGAAAATCTCAGTGGAGTTCAGCTTCACACTGGGACACTGCGCATGCGCCGGCCGAAGTTAGCCGCGCTTGCGCACTGGGCCATAATATTTCCCTACTGAGGCTCTCCTGCGCATGCGCAGTGTTCCAGTATAAAGCTGAACTCCGCTGAGATTTTCCATAAACTGTCGGTTTGCGCATGCGCAGATTGTCAAAACTCAGGACCGCCTCCTCACGTCATTAGCAGTGCGACAGGAAGTCAGGAGGTAGGGAAATCTCACGAGGTAGAGTATTATAACGCTACACCGGCTCCGAACCTCTATGAGCTGTAGCTGCGATCTGCGGTAGTTAACCCCTCAGGTGCCGCAGATCGCAGCTACTGCTCATAGAGGTCGGGAGCCGGCTATGTGATTCTGCAGCCAGCTCCCGCCTCCTGCATATGAATAAATTAGAGATCTAACTTCATTGGTGGCGCAGTGCGCCCCCCCAAGCACCCCAGTATTAATCATTGGTGGTGCAGTGCCCCCCCCAGTATTAATCATTGGTGGCGCAGTGCGCCCCCCCAGCCCCCCAGTATTAATCATTGGTGGCGCAGTGCACCCCCCCAGCCCCCCAGTATTAATCATTAGTGGTGCAGTGCGCCCCCCACATTAAAAACATTGGTGGCGCAGTGCGCCCCCCCACCCAAGCCCCCCCCCCAGTATTAATCATTGGTGGCAGTAGGATCCCCTCTCCCCTCCTCCTCCGCTCGGAGCCCTAGCAGTGTAATCCTGGGGCTCCGATCGGTTACCATGGCAGCCAGGACGCTATTGAAGCCCTGGCTGCCATGGTAAGCTCCATGCTGCTGTGTGCACAAAGCACAGAGCAGCAGGGTCATTGAGAGCTCCTATTCACCCTGATAGAGATCTATCAGGGTGAATAGGACAAGGGTTCTAGTCCCTAAGGCGGCTAAAAGTTAGAAAAAAATAAACAAACAAAACAAAAAGTTTAAAAAATAAAGTATCAAAAAATTAGTATAAATGAAAAAAAGATTTACGAAAAAAAAAAATACACATTAATAGGGATGAGCGAACCCGAACTGTATAGTAAAAGTCTGGGTTCGGGTTCGGTGTTCGGTGCTTTCTTGGCGCTTTTTGAAAGGCTGCAAAGCAGCCAATCAACAAGCGTCATACTACTTGCCCCAAGAGGCCATCACAGCCATGCCTACTATTGGCATGGCTGTGATTGGCCAGTGCAGCATGTGACCGAGCCTCTATTTAAGCTGGAGTCACGTAGCGCCGCACGTCACTCTGCTCTGAACAGTGTAGGGAGAGGATGCAGCTGCTGCTGTTAGGGCGAGATTAGGCAGGGATTTGCTCAGCAAAAACACTTAATGAAGTGATCGATCTACAGCTGTGGATCATTCAACTGCTGCTATTTAATTGCTCACTGTTTTTTGGCTGCCCAGAGCGTTTTTCTGTCACTTTTTTCTGGGGTGATCGGCGGCCGTTTTGTGTCTTGTGGTGCGCCAGCACAAGCTGCCACCAAATACATTTAACCATATATAGTGTTTTTATTTTATTTTTTACTATATCCTACATCAGGTGCTTGGCTGTGCTTGCTATTTTATTGAGGGGTAAAATACAATTGCCAAAATAGCAGTACCCTAAATCTGGTGTTTCAGCTGTGGCTAGCCAATTGTAATACTGTCTGCTGTCTGGCAAAGGATATATTTTTTTCTGGGTTGAAATACAATTCAACTTAGCAATTCCCTAAATCAGTGGTTTCTGCTGTATCAGGCCAACTTTAAATCTATCCATAAAAGGGTATATTAGATTGAAGGTGCTGATAGGGTCATCCTCAATAACTTCACACGCTACCGTGCATTTCCAAGTCGAATTCTGTCCGTAAAAGGGATACCTGTCATCCAGGGCCTAAATACTAGGCCTACAATTCAGCTAAATCTGTTGTTACTGCTGTGCCTGTATTAGTGTAATACAGTACCTAAATAGATAGCCAGATAGTGTTAGGTATTTGTAAAAAAAAGGCCTGAATTTCAATTCAATACATTGGGCCAAATAATAATTTCTTATTATGGTGAACGGTAACAATGAGGAAAACATCTAGAAAGGGACACGGACGCGGACATGTTCGTGGTGGTGTTAGTGGACCCTCTGGTGCTGGGAGAGGACGTGGCCGTTCTGCCACAGCCACACGTCCTAGTGAACCAACTACCTCAGGTCCCAGTAGACGCCAGAATTTACAGCTATATTTGGTGGGGCCCAATGCCGTTCTAAGGATGGTAAGGCCTGAGCAGGTACAGGCATTAGTCAATTGGGTGGCCGACAGTGGATCCAGCACGTTCACATTATCTCCCTCCCAGTCTTCTGTAGAAAGCGTACAGATGGCGCCTGAAAACCAAGCCCATCAGTCTGTCACATCACCCCCATGCATATCAGGGAAACTGTCTGAGCCTCAAGTTATGCAGCAGTCTCTTATGTAACATAGTAACATAGTACATAAGGCCGAAAAAAGACATCTGTCCATCCAGTTCGGCCTGTCATCCTGCAAGTTGATCCAGAGGAAGGCAAAAAACCCCTGTGAGGTAGAAGCCAATTTTTCTCACTTTAGGGGAATAAAAATTCCTTCCCGACTCCAATCAGGCAATCAGAATAAATCCCCGGATCATGATATCTCTCTAGTAGCTATAGCTTGTAATATTATTACGCTCCAGAAATACATCCAGGCCCCTCTTGAATTCCTTTATTGTACTCACCATCACCACCTCCTCTGGCAGAGAGTTCCATAGTCTCACTGCTCTTACCGTAAAGAATCCTCTTCTATGTCTGTGTACAAACCTTCTTTCCTCCAGACGCAGAGGATGTCCCCTCGTCACAGTCACAGTCCTGGAAATGAATAGATGATGGGATAGATCTCTATACTGACCCCTGATATATTTATACATATTAATTAGATCTCCTCTCAGTCATCTTTTTTCTAAAGTGAATAACCCTAATTTTGATCATCTTTCAGGGTACTGTAGTTGCCCCATTCCAGTTATTACTTTAGTTGCCCTCTTCTGGACCATCTCCAGCTCTGCTATGTCTGCTTTGTTCACTGGAGCCCAGAACTGTACACAGTACTCCATGTGTGGTCTGACTAGTGATTTGTAAAGTGGTAGGACAATGTTCTCATCACGGGCATCTATGCCCCTTTTGATGCAACCCATTATCTTATTGGCCTTGGCAGCAGCTGCCTGACACTGTTTTTTGCAGCTTAGTTTGCTGTTTATTAAAATTCCTAGATCTTTTTCCATGTCAGTGTTATAGAGTGTTTTACCAATTAATAAGTACGGGTGACTTGCATTATTTCTTCCCATGTGCATAACTTTACATTTGTCGATGTTAAACCTCATCTGCCACTTCTCTGTCCAAGCCTCCAATCTATCCAGATCCCTCTGTAGTAGTATACTGTCCTCTTCAGTGTTAATTACTTTACACAGTTTAGTGTCATCTGCGAAAATTGATATTTTACTATGCAAGCCTTCTACGAGATCATTAATAAATATATTGAAGAGAATAGGGCCCAATACTGACCCCTGAGGTACTCCACTAGTGACAGTGACCCAATCTGAGTATTTACCATTAATAACCACCCTCTGTTTTCTATCATTGAGCCAGTTACTTACCCACTTACAGACGTTTTCTCCTAGTCCGAGCATTCTCATTTTATATACTAACCTTTTATGTGGTACAGTGTCAAATGCTTTGGAGAAGTCCAGATACACGACATCCATTGATTCGCCGCTGTCAAGTCTAGAACTTACCTCCTCATAGAAACTGATTAAATTTGTTTGACATGATCGATCCCTCACGAAGCCATGCTGATATGGCGTTATTTGCTTATTTCCGTTAAGATGCTCTAACATAGCATCTCTCAGAAAACCTTCAGTTTACCCACAACAGATGTTAAACTTACCGGCCTATAGTTTCCAGGCTCTGTTTTTGGACCCTTTTTGAATATTGGCACCACATTTGCTATGCGCCAATCCTGTGGGACATTCCCTGTCAATATAGAATCTGCAAATATCAGAAATAAGGGTCTGGCTATGACATTACTTTATTCCCTTAGGATACGGGGGTGTATGCCATCCGGTTCTGGCGATTTGTCTATTTTAATCTTTTTAAGTCGCTGTTGCACTTCTTCCTGGGTCAGACAGGACACTTTTAATGGGGAATTTATTTCAACATTCGGCATGTCATCTGACAGTTTATTTTCCTCAGTGAATACATTGGAGAAAAGCTTTGCTTTCTCCTCGTCGCTCTCTGCGACTCCCCACTCATTTCTCTTTAACGGGCCGACACCTTCAGATTTATACTTTTTAACATTTATATAATTGAAGAACATTTTAGGGTTAGTTTTACTCTCTTTGGCAATTAATCTCTCAGTCTCTAGTTTGGCCGCTTTTATTAGTTTTTTTACATGTTCTATTTTTTTCCTTATAGTTTTTCAGTGCTTCCGTGCTACCTTCCTGTTTTAGTGTTTTATATGCTTTCTTTTTGTCATTTATTGCTTTCTTTACAGTTCTGTTTATCCACATTGGTTTCTTTTTGTTCCTTAACCTTTTATTCCCATACGGTATATACCTCTCACAATGCTGTTTGAAGACTCTGCTGGCAGGGTTTCTTAAGGGTATCCACCTAGCCCTTCCCCAGCGGTGGAAGACATATGAATGCACTGACGCACAACCACTTATGTTTCCTGATGATGAAGACATGGGAATATCATCTCAGCACGTCTCTGATGATGACGAAACACAGGTGCCAACTGCTGAGTCTTTCTGCAGTGTTCAGACTGAACAGGAGGTCAGTGAGGAAGACTGGGTGGAAGACGATGCAGGGGACGATGAGGTCCTAGACCCCACATGGAATGAAGGTCGTGCCACTGACTTTCACAGTTCCGAGGAAGAGGCAGTGGTGAGATCGAGCCAACAGCGTAGCAAAAGAGGGAGCAGTGGGCAAAAGCAGAACACCCGCCGCCAAGAGACTCCGCTTGCTACTGACCGCCGCCATCTGGGACCAAGCACCCCAAAGGCAGCTTCAAGGAGTTCCCTGGCATGGCACTTCTTCAAACAATGTGCTGACAACAAGACCTGAGTGGTTTGCACGCTGTGCCATCAGAGCCTGAAGCGAGGCATTAACGTTCGGAACCTTAGCACAACCTGCATGACCAGGCACCTGCATGCAAAGCATGAACTGCAGTGGAGTAAACACCTTAAAAACAAGGAACTCACTCAGGCTCCCCCTGCTACCTCTTCTGCTGCTGCCGCCTCGGCCTCTTCTGCTGCTGCCGCATCGGCCTCTTCCTCCGCCTCTGGAGGAACGTTGGCACCTGCCGCCCAGCAAACAGAGGATGTACCACCAACACCACCACCTCCTTCACCAAGCATCTCAACCATGTCACACGGCAGCGTTCAGCTCTCCATCTCACAAACATTTGAGAGAAAGCGTAAATTCCCACCTAGCCACCCTCGATCCCTGGCCCTGAATGCCAGCATTTCTAAACTACTGGCCTATGAAATGCTGTCACTCAGGCTGGTGGACACAGACAGCTTCAAACAGCTCATGTCGCTTGCTGTCCCACAGTATGTTGTTCCCAGACGCCACTACTTCTCCACTACTTCTGCCTTCCCTGCACAACCAAGTATCCGATAAAATCAAGTGTTCACTGCGCAACGCCATCTGTAGCAAGGTCCACCTAACCACAGATTAGTGGACCAGTAGGCACGGCCAGGGACGCTATAACTGCACACTGGATAAATGTAGTGGCGGCTGGGCCCCAGGCGGAGAGCTGTTTGGCGCACGTCCTTCCGCCGCCAAGTATCGCAGGGCAACATTCTTTGCCTCCTGTTGCCTCCTCCTCCTACTCGGCTTCCTCTTCCTCTTCTTCCACCTGCTCATCCAGTCAGCCACACACCTTCACCACCAACTTCAGCACAGCCCGGGGTAAATGTCAGCAGGCCATTCTGAAACTCATATGTTTGGGGGACAGGCCCCACACTGCACAGGAGTTGTGGCGGGGTATAGAACAACAGACCGACGAGTGGTTGCTGCCAGTGAGCCTCAAGCCCGGCCTGGTGGTGTGCGGTAATGGGCGAAATCTCATTGCAGCTCTGGGACTAGCCGGTTTGACGCACATCCCTTGCCTGGTGCATGTGCTGAATTTGGTGGTGCAGAAGTTCATTCACAACTACCCCGACATGTCAGAGCTGCTGCATAAAGTGCGGGCCGTCTGTTTGCGCCTCCGGCGTTCACATCCTGCCGCTGCTCGCCTGTCTGCGCTACAGCGTAACTTCGGCCTTCCCGCTCACCGCCTCATATGCGACGTGCCCACCAGGTGGAACGCCACCTTGCACATGCTGGAAAGACTGTGCGAGCAGCAGCAGGCCATAGTGGAGTTTCAGCTGCAGTACGCACGGGTCAGTCGCACTGCGGAACAGCACCACTTCACCACCAATGACTGGGCCTCCATGCGAGACCTGTGTGCCCTGTTGCGCTGTTTCGAGTACTCCACCAACATGGCCAGTGGCAATGACGCAGTTTTCAGCATTACAATACCACATCTATGTCTCCTTGAGAAAACACTTAGGGCAATGATGGAAGAGGAGGTGGCCCAGGAGGAGGAGGAGGAGGAGGAAGAGGGGTCATTTTTAGCACTTTCAGGCCAGTCTCTTCGAAGTGACTCAGAGGGAGGTTTTTTGCAACAGCAGAGGCCAGGTACAAATGTGGCCAGCCAGGGCCCACTACTGAAGGACGAGGAGGACGAGGATGAGGAGGAGGAGGATGAGGATGAAGCATGTTCACAGCGGGGTGGCACCCAACACAGCTCGGGCCCATCACTGGTGCGTGGCTGGGGGAAAGTGCAGGACGATGACAATACGCCTCCCACAGAGGACAGCTTGTCCTTACCTCTGGGCAGCCTGGCACACATAAGCGACTACATGCTGCAGTGCCTGCGCAACAACAGCAGAGTTGCCCACATTTTAACGTGTGCGGACTACTGGGTTGCCACCCTGCTGGATCCACGGTACAAAGACAATGTGCCCACCTTACTTCCTGCACTGGAGCGTGATAGGAAGATGCGCGAGTACAAACGCACATTGGTAGATGCGCTACTGAGAGCATTCCCAAATGTCACAGGGGAACAAGTGGAAGCCCAAGGCGAAGGCAGAGGAGGAGCAAGAGGTCGCCAACGCAGCTGTGTCACGGCCAGCTCTCTGAGGGCAGGGTTAGCATGGCAGAGATGTGGAAAAGTTTTGTCAACACGCCACAGCTAACTGCACCACCACCTGATACGGAACGTGTTAGCAGGAGGCAACATTTCACTAACATGGTGGAACAGTACGTGTGCACACCACTCCACGTACTGACTGATGGTGCGGCCCCATTCAACTTCTGGGTCTTCAAATTGTCCACGTGGCCAGAGCTAACCTTTTATGCCTTGGAGGTGCTGGCCTGCCCGGCGGCCAGCGTTTTGTCTGAACGTGTATTCAGCACGGCAGGGGGCGTCATTACAGACAAACGCAGCCGCCTGTCTACAGCCAATGTGGACAAGCTGACATTCATAAAAATGAACCAGGCATGGATCCCACAGGACCTGTCCATCCCTTGTGCAGATTAGACATTTATAACTACCTCCCATTAACCATATATTATTGTACTCAAGGGCACTTCCTCATTCAATCCTCTTTTTATTTTCATTTTACCATTATATTGCGGGGCAACCCAAAGTTGAATGAACCTCTCCACTGTCTGGGTGCTGGGGCCTAAAAGTATCTGACAGTGTCCTGTTCCAGTGTTGGGTGACATGAAGCATGATTCTCTGCTATGACATGAAGCCTTAATCTCTGCTATGGGAACTCTTTTTTATTGGAAAAATATAAAACTTAACAGACAACAAAAAAAAAAAACAGAACAGCTTCTCAGCTGGCCCAGCCTCACTCATACTCACATTCATACCAATACCCTATAAAAACTATATACAAACTATATACAAATGCTAAAAAAGAAATGAAACTTACTTAGCCGGTTCAGCTGTAAAACCCAAAAAGAAAAACTTGACTACTCGTCAATAAAACAAAAACGCAACTAAGACTAATAAAACAATAACAATAATAATAATAATAATAATAATGATAATAATAATAATAATAATAGTACAAAACAAACAAAAAAATATTTATATATATATATAATATATATATATATAATTTTTTTTTTTCCCATCACCAATTTTTTTATTTTTTTTTATTTATATATATATATATATATATATTTATATATATATATATATATATATTTTTTTTATTTTTATTTATTTATTTATGTTACCTTTTTATTAATATAACACATAAAGCAAAACAAACCTCACCTCCCTAATCTAGCCCTAACCCCCACTACCTATTCCATCACCCTTCACCCATCACCCAAGGCTGACCTCCGCCTCACGTCTCTCTCGTGTCCGCATAGTCCGAGGCCTGCCCCACCTCCACCACCCACATCTAGCCCCTCGCCCCATGTCCACCCATGTCCGCATAGTCCAGGGCTAGATGCAGGCCTCCCACTTCAATACACACATAAAACACATAAAAGCACAAATAAAAGACCCCTTCCCTCACCCACCCAACCTAACTAGCCCCAACTCATTCTATCCTAATAAACAACATAAACAACATAACTATTTAACACACACTGCATAATATTCTAATATACAGAACTACCCGAAGGCCCAAGCTCGGTCTCTGTAAGCCTTTCTTCAAAGCTCAACATCCCACAAAACAATCTACGGTGAAAGCATCAGCCCACCACCAGGAAACGTATGACTAGGCTAGGGTACGCTAAAAGCAAAGCCTCTCCAGAGGAGAGAGGCCCTACTGGTACCCAGTCTCTCATACTCTAAAGAAAGCACCTTCACCAGGTCACCCAGAATGTTCCTACATACCTCGTCCACTGGGAGGACTTTCTGCTGTGTTGAAACTAAGCACCGTGCATTCCACGTGTAGAACCTAACCACTATACTGACTAAAAAACATGTGCACAGGTCCCTTCTACCAATGTCTCTGAGCACTCCATAAGCCCACTCCGCGTAGGAGAGGCTGGCTAGCCTAGGCCAGCCAATGGAAGCTCCCACCCGTTGGTATACCTCTGTATTAAAGGGACACTGAAGCAGGAAGTGATCCATACTTTCCAGTATGGAGCCACACTCCTCCCGGGGACAACCCCTTTCATCAGAGTTCCTGTACTTCAAGTTGTCCCTCACATACAGCCTCCCGTGAAAGCAGCGCCAAGCCAAGTCCCAAAACTTCAAGGGGATCCTTGCAGAATTTAGCAACTGTAACCCCTTGTCTGGATCCCGGCTTGGGCAATCCCTGAGGGCCAGGGGCTTCTGGAAGTGGGACAACAAGACCCTCTCGTCAAGGGACCTCCTTGACAGAGTCCTGATCTCCCTCACCCCCAAACCCCACCGGCGGATCACCTTCAGAATCGGGGTGACGTAAGTCGGAAGATATCCGTGAGGCGTACGTAAGTCCTTGACTTGCCCTCCTGTCTCCCATTCCTGGAAGAAAGGCCGAAACCATCCCCGGCAGGCGACTACCCACGGAGATTCACTTTAACAAAGGTGTTTACAAGAAACACCACGGGGTTGACCATAGATAACCCCCCTAGTCTCCTCGTGCGGTAAGTCACTTCTCTCTTGATCAGGTTCAGTCTATTCCCCCATAAGAGCTGGAAGAACAGACTATAAACCCGAGTCCAGAGAGGCTCTGGCAAGATACACACGCTACCCAAATAGATAAGCAAAGGGAGTAAGTAGGCCTTGATCAGGTTTACCCTTTCCCTGAGGGTCAAAGACCAACCCTTCCACTGGTCGACCTTCTGAGCAGCGATCTTAAGCCTGTCGTCCCAATTTTGAGTGGGATAATCCCCATGGCCAAAATGGATGCCTAGGACTTTGGCTGACGACTTGGGCCCTGGGAGGGTGTCCGGGAGATCAAAAACTGGATCACCCCCTCCCAGCCAGAGACTTTCACACTTATCCCGATTGATCATGGACCCGGATGCCTCCGAGTAGACAATCCTCTTCAGACATCACGTACTCTGCCTCCCCTCTCGAGGATACGAAAATGGTGACATCGTCAGAGTACGCCACTACCCTCAGAGTGGCTTCCGGCGCCTCCCGATCCATCCCGACTCCCGCCAACGGTCCACGATCGATCCGCTTAAGAAAGGGATCAATCGCGAACACGTATAAAAGAGGGCTCAAAAGGACAACCCTGGCGGATGCCAGACCCAACCTCTAAAGAGCAGCCAGACCAACCGTTCACAAGCGGGAAACTCTCTGCCCCTGCATACAAGATCTTTAACCAATCGACAAACCCCCCCGACAGGCCATACTTCAGAAGGACCGACCAGAGGTACTCATGGTTCACCCGATCAAACGCCTTTGCTTGATCTAAGGACAGCATGTACCCCTTCCAGTAGCCTGCTCTACTCTGTTCCACTGCCTCTCGGACACCGAGTACAGCACAAAAAGTGCTGCGGCCTGGAACCGAGCAATGCTGAGCCACCGAAAGGAGTTGGGGTGCAAATTTTACCAGCATATTAAAAAGTATCTTGGCCAGAATCTTTCTGTCCGTATTAAGAAGTGCTATGGGACGCCAGTTCTCAATACGGCTCGGATCTTTACCCTTTGATAGAAGGATCAGAGCTGACCTCCTCATTGACCGAGGCAGAGTGCCCGAGGATAAACACTCATTGAATACCTCAGTCAAGAGGGGACATAAAGAGTCCTTAAAGGTCTTATAAAACTCGGATCTTAAGCCATCCGGGCCTGGCGACTTCTTCAGAGCTAAGCCTTCCACCGCCAGGATAACTTCCTCCTTCCTGATCTCTTCTACCAAATCGTCAAAAGAGAGGAGAGCTCCTGACTCAGGGGTGACCCCAGCCAGGAAAGCCAACATCCTGTCCTGATCCAGATCCCTCCTCCCCAAGAGGCACGAGTAAAAGGATCTAACGACTTCCAGGATCCCTGATCTGGACCTGCTCAGAGATCCCGTACTATCGACTAGTCCTGTTATTAACTTACTCTTCACTGACATCTTACAATTTCTGTAGGGGTCGGGCGAGCGGTACCTCCCGAAGTCCCTCTCAAAAACTAAAGATGTATGCCTATCATACTGGCACCTCTTGAGCAAAGATTTCACCCTGGAGATATCCTCGCGGCTACCACCAGTCGAGACCAGATGCTCGAGTTTCCGCCTCAGACCCTGATACAGGCGGTACCTGTCCAGGGACCTGAGGCTCGAGAGCCGGTGGAAGAACTTTGCAGCTCGATCTTTGAATATCTCCCACCACTCTGACTTAGTATCACAGAGATCCAGTAAAGGTACCTGACTCTGAAGGAAGTCCTCAAAGGATTGTCTCACCCCTGCTTCCTCCAAGACACCAGAATTCAGCTTCCAATAACCTCTTCCCATTTGGGGGGATTCTGAAATATTCAGAGAAAACATAATCAAACAGTGATCGGAGAATTCCACCTCCACAACCCTTAAGGGCGAAAAGATAGCCTCCTCCTTCAAATAAAACCTATCTATTCTAGACCTGATCTGACTACCTCTATAGAAAGTGAAACCCCCGTGGCCTGGGGTATGCCTAATGTGGACATCCTCCAGACGAGCCTCACTAGCTACTCTATTCAGAAAAATACTATCATAAGTCAGCTGGTTTCTGGTGCCTCCCCTGTCTTGGGGCCTTTTGACAGTATTAAAGTCCCCACCAAAAACCACCTGCCGGCTTGTAAAAAGGAAAGGCTTAATCCTCATAAAGAGACATTTCCTGTCCCACATGGACTGGGGCCCGTAGATATTGATCAGGCGCAGTTCCTGTCCCTTCATGAGGATATCCAAGATCAAAGACCTCCCCATTTCTAATTCAATTACTCGTCGGCATTCTACCGGTGCGGTAAAAAGGACCGCCACTCCGCTATACGGCTCAGCCGCAAGAGACCAGTAGGAGGGCCCCGGTCTCCACTCCCTCTTTATAGAGGGCTTTATAAATCGCTGCCAAATCTGGCAGCCTGGTCTCTTACAAAAACAAAATGTCAGCTTCAACACGGCTGAGAAAATCGAAGGCTGTGAAATGAGCCGCATCCGACTTAATGCTGGCGACATTAATGGTCGCCAGAGTCAGCAGAGCGGGTACCGCCATAAAGAGTAATTAAATTAGACGGCCTTCTTCCGATCCTTCTCCCCCCTCCCGGGGCTGCCTTCTAGAGCAGCACGACCTCTCTTGAGGGAGATAGTGGTATCCATCTCTGCCACCACCACCTCCCTCTGCGCACCACTCTTGGCTTTCTCAGTCTCAGGGCCCGGTTTTGCCACCCCTTCTGAGGACCTTGCATCCCCACCAGAGGGGGGCGCGGGGCCCCCTGAAGGCTCTCCCTCCTTCGCCCCCGGCCCCTCACCTTCAACCCCCTCCTCGGCAGAGGAGGCAGAGTTCTCATCCAAGATGAGGTACCGGTTGGAGAGCTCCAGAGGGGAGCCGGTTACACCTTCCCTGGCAATTTTGGTCGGGCTAGATCTTTTTTTAGTATGCCGTTTCCGCCTACTTTGGGACTCTGCCCCACTACCCTCTGCAGAACTTTCGTAGTGCGAGGACAGAGTCTCTTTGGCCCGATCCAGTCTCTCAATCTCCTCCTCCAGCTCGCTGCCCCCTAGGGTCTCGGATTCAAGAGGGGCAGTCGTTTGGGAAGGAGCAGGCATCACCCCAGGACGGGTTTCTTCCCCCTCCCTCTCCGCCTGACGCCTCTCTCTCCGCCTCTGCCGGGACAGGTTGTTCTGGTTCCTCACTGACCCCTTAACTCCACTGCCTTTGCCAGTACCCGCCTCAGCCGAAGGGACCTCCCGGCCCGCTCCTGCATGAGCTCGGGCCGCATTGGCCTCAGAGAGAGGACAGCGACTGAAGGGGTGCCCGAGCTCCCCACACAGGTTGCATCTAATCTCCTCACAAGATGCAGCTAGATGACCTGTCCCCCACACAACGCGCACTTCTGCACTTGGCAGTTGGCACTGAAGTGTGTGGGGCTGCCGCACTTGTGACAGAGCTTAGGCTGCCCCCTGTAGAAAACCAAGATCCTGTCTCGGCCAATAAAGGCAGATGATGGAATGTGGGAAACTGTACCGCCAGACGCTTAAGCTTGATATTAAACGTCCAGGCACCCGACCAAATGCCAAACTCGTCCAGGTTTTTAGCTGGTATTCCCTGGACCTCTCCGTATCTACCCAGCCATGTCATGATGTCAATACAAGAGAGCGACTCGTTACGGGTCAGCACGGTCACTCTCTTGACCTCACTCTGGCGGGTTATCGCTTTTGCAACGAAACCACGCCAGTCCGGCATGTCCTTCACCAGCCTATATCCGGACCAGAAGAGCTCAAGCCCCTCCGGCCGGACAAAGCTGATGTCAAACTCCTTGGAGCCAAAAGGATGGATCAAGGCAAAGATGTCGGTTGCCTTGAAACCCATCCCAATCAGGAGCTCCACTACCCTCTTCCTAGTAGGGCAAGCTTCATCGCTACTCCACTTGAGACAGACCACATTCCGTCTGGCTCCAGGGCCGGTTGTGGGTGAAGACCAGGTGGTCTCGCCCCCGTTCTGTTCTTGGAAGGCTCGAACGCCATGTCTGTTGAACCAGAATGAACATTCCACCTTCTTCCCCTCTACGGAAAAGGAGCTCTCCCCCTTTTTGAGGGCCTCCAGCAGTCGCCGCTGCAAGTCACCATTACCAGACCCTCAGAGTGAGGAAGCCAAAGAGGCCAGCCCCTCCCCCCCACGGCCGCAGCCACACTGGCATAACTTCTGCCAGGCGCCACGGACGCAGGAGGGGCAGCAGAACCGGCTCCCCCCCCCCCACTTGTTCCAACTGTCACGCCGGTGGTCATCACTATTTCATTGTACACCCCCACACTTAGTGCTGGACCAGTGGGGACAATGGGGATAGTAGGAAACGCTGGCGTGATTGGCAGCACAGCCTCAGCCTCCACAGCTTTTGCAGCTGTATCCTTGGCCTCATTGGCTGGCAGGTGTATTTGTGCCTCAGTTACAATCCTCCTCACCCCCCCTGTACCAGGGGAGGATAGAGGGGATGCAGCAGAGTCCACCGCCCTAAACACTTTATATACAGTGGCCAGTTTTTTCCCAGCCTTTTTGGCTGGTTTCATTACTGTCCCTTTTCCTTTTACTTTACCTTTATTGTCCTGTCTGTCCTGTCTGTTATATTTTGCAGGACTTTTCCCTCCTGCTGCTTGCAGCCAGCTTGTGGCACCACTGCTCCCAGCCACACAAACTCCGTCCATCGGGATCCCAACCCCCCTGCCCACAGGTGCCCCCGCTGCCCCGGCCCCGCCCCCCACCGCCTGCCGACTGACATCGGCAGCAGAGGAAGCAGGAAACACAGGCGCAGCGGAGCCACCGAGGGCAGGTAAAGCGGGGGACCTGATATCAAAAACAACAGCAACAGGGGGACGATGGCATCCCCCCCATACCGCCGCACTTCCACTGTGCACTTACCCAGTGCTACAGCGGACGCCGGAACCTTCCTGTCTAGCTCCTCCCTTTCTTCGCCGCCCTCGCCGCCCTCTTTGCTCTCCCCACTCCCGCGCTCCGGTATCACTTCAGAGACCGGGCTAGGGGGGTTAGTAGGTGCTGTGTCCCGAGTCGACCCCGCAGTCGGCCTGGAACACAGCTGGTGAGGCACATATACATATCTCACCTCCAGTGAAGTCTTCTTTGCTTTATTATGTTTCTTGCCCATTGTATCTTCTTCCAGCAGATCATCGCCAAAAACAAACCCCTCTTCACGGATCCTTGGGGATTCCAGGTGACGGATCTCCTCCATCAGCTGACCGCCTGAGTTGTTCTCACAGTAGTCCTCCTCTGAGCTCGTGGGGGGCAGGTTCGTTTGCTGGCATCTCTGCCCCGCTGGCAGGCTTGCTTCCAAAATCTGCTCCCCCAGGTCTTCCTCTGGCTCTTCCTCCCAGGACTGCCTTGTCTGGGTCATCTCATAGAACCTTTCTTCAGTCTTTAATTTCTCCTGAAAAGGGCCACTACCCTTCAGGATAATCATCCTTCTTGCTTCTTGCAATTGAATTTCTTCTTTCAGGAGTTTAATCCTGGCCAAAATCTCTGGCCTCTTAACCTTGGAGGCTTTGTTTGCCTTGACTCGCTCCTGCTTTAACTCATTTCTGAGTCTCTTTAGCATTTTTCCAGTTTCTTCGTACTCCCGGTGGTAGGCCGCGATACGGGAGCTGTATGTGGTGACTGCCTCCCGAGGCCTCATGTTGCCCCAGTCAGCTTCTACCGCTCCCAGCCCACCTCCAGGAGCACTCCACTAGCCTCTCCACTCTCCTCTTGGAGGGTTACCGTCCACCCTCCCGGACTGGCTGGTGGTCTTCACAGCATCACCCCTGGGGGCCACAGGGGACACATCCACATGACCCCTGCTGGATCTTCTGACCCCCGGAGCGGAAGATGGAGCAGAGGCCGGTAGTTCACCTCCCCTACTCCCCGCCGGCCTACCCCGGGAAGCAGGATCCTGGGCCTTGCCTGAGCGCATAGCCCAGGCCCCTACCAGCTCCCTAGGGAGAGGCAGGGCCTGGGCTGGGGAGAAAGGTGGAAAATCTCCCCACAAGCCTGGTCCCTCCCAGGGGAGAAAGGTGTTGAAAAATCTCCCTGGGGCTTTAACGAGGTGGAAGTTCTCAGGAGCTGCTGCATGCACACCTTTACACTTCAGCTGCAGGAAACAGACACGCCCATGCCTGAATCTCTGCTATGGGACCTCTCTCCTCTGTCTGGGTGCCGGGGCCTAAAAATATCTGACAGTGGCCTGTTCCAGTGTTGGGTGACATGAAGCATGATTCTCTGCTATGACATGAATCCTGATTCTCTGCTATGGGACCTCTCTCCTCTGTCTGGGTGCCGGAGGCCTAAAAATACCTGACAGTGGCCTGTTCCAGTGTTGGGTGACATGAAGCCTGATTCTCTGCTATGACATGAAGCCTGATTCTCTGCTATGGCACCTCTCTCCTCTGTCTGGGTGCCGGGGCCTAAAAATATCTGACAGTGGCCTGTTCCAGTGTTGGGTGACATGAAGCCTGATTCTCTGCTATGAAATGAAGCCTGATTCTCTGCTATTGGACCTCTCTCCTCTGTCTGGGTGCTGGGGCCTAAATATCTGACGATGGCCTGTTCCAGTTTTGGGTGACGTGAAGGCTGATTCTCTGCTATGACATGAAGCCTGATTCTCTGCTATGGGACCTCTCTCCTCTGTCTGGGTGCCGGGGCCTAAATATCTGACAATGGTCTGTTCCAGTGTTGGGTGACGTGAAGCCTGATTCTCTGCTATGACATGAAGCCTGATTCTCTTCTATGGAACCTCTCTCCTCTGTCTGGGTGCCGGGGTCTAAATATCTGACAATGGCCTGTTCCAGTGGTGGGTGACGTGAAGCCTGATTCTCTGCTATGACATGAAGCCTGATTCTCTGCTATGACTTGAAGCCTGATTCTCTGCTATGACTTGAAGCCTGATTCTCTGCTATGACTTGAAGCCTGATTCTCTGCTATGACATGAAGCCTGATTCTCTGCTATGGGACCTCTCTCCTCTGTCTGGGTGCCGGGGCCTATATATCTGACAGTGGCCTGTTCCAGTGGTGGGTGACATGAAGCCTGATTCTCTGCCATGAGACCTCTCTCCAATTGATATTGGTTAATTTTAATTTATTTTATTTTTATTTTTATTCATTTCCCTATCCACATTTGTTTGCAGGGGATTTACCTACATTTTGCTGCCTTTTGCAGCCCTCTAGCCCTTTCCTGGGCTATTTTACAGCCTTTTTAGTGCAAAAAAGTTCGGGTCCCCATTGACTTCAATGGGGTTCGGGTCGAAGTTCGGGTCGAGTACGGATCCCGAACCCAAACATTTCCGGGAAGTTCGGCCGAACTTCTCGAACCCGAACATCCAGGTGTTCGCTCAACTCTACACATTAACAATAAACATTAATTTTCGGCAGATTTGTGTAGGAATTTTATTTTTATTTTTTTAAATGAAAATTCCCAGAATATCAGTATAAATTATCGGCTATCGGCCTGAAAGTTCACAAATTATCGGTATCGGCCCTAAAAAATCAATATTGGTCAATCCCTACTATACTACACCCAAAAGAATTGTTAATTTCACCATAAAATGTAACTGACAATTTATTTTATTTTTTTACCGGTCCACTAGGTATAGCAGTGGTACTATACACACCAAAATTGGTGAATTTCACCCTAAAATGTAAATTACCCCTTTTTTTTTTTTACTGGCCTAGTAGGTATAGCAGTGGTACTATACACCCAAATTTTGTTAATTTCACCAGAAAAAGTAAATGACAATTTTTTTTTGTTTTTTTTGTTTGACCTGTCTACTAGGTATAGCAGTGGTACCATACACCCAAAAAATTGTGAATTTCACCTTAAAATGTAAATGAAAAAGTAGTGAATTGATATAAAATATAACGCGTACAAAAAAAAATTGGATTTATGTGGTGGAGTTCCATATGGAGTAGCAGTTTGAGGAGGCGGTGGACGTAGCAGAGTAGGTGGAAGCGGCGGTGGAGGAGGACGAGATAGCCAACACAGGTTTTTGGTTTTAATTTAATTTAGTAAAATTAAGGTACACTCCAAAAGAGTGTGAAATATCCAAAATAGAAATATGAGCAATTGCGCTGCAGTATAACAATGGCTGTTTAGTGCCAGTATACATGTCTATTCTGCCCAAGGTAAGGACAAGTTCTGAGGGATCCATGCCTGGTTCATTTTAATGAACGTGAGCTTGTCCACATTGGCTGTAAACAGGCGGCTGCACTTGTCTGTGATGATGCCCCCTGCCGTGCTAAACACACGTTCAGATAATACACTGGCTGCAGGGCAGGCCAGCACCTCCAAGGCGTAAAGGGCAAGCTCAGGCCGTGTGCCCAATTTGGAGACCCAGAAGTTGAAGGGGGCAGACCCGTCATTCAGTACGTGTAGGCGTGTGCACACATACTGCTTCACCATGTTGGTGAAATGCTGCCTCCTGCTAAGACGTTCCATATCAGCTGGTGGTGCTGGTTGTTGTGGCATGCTGACAAAGCTTTTCCACATTTCTGCCATGCTAACCCTGCTTTCTGAGGTGCTGGCGGTGCCCCAGCTTCGTTGGCGACCTCTTCCTCCTCCTCTGTCTTCGCCTTGTGCTTCCACTGTGCCCCCGCTGTCAGGTGGGATTGCTACCATCAGCGTATCTACCAGCATGCGCTTGTACTTGCGCATCTTACAATCACGCTCCAGTGATGGAATTAAGTACGGTACGTTGCATGTAATTGCTCATGTGTGCCAGGCTGCCCAGAGGCAACAAAAAGCTGTCCTCTATGGGAGGTGTATAGTCTGTGTCCTCTGTATCCCCCATCCACGCACCAGTGATGGCCATGAGCTGGTCTGGGTGCCACCCTGCTGTGAACATGGTTCCTCCTCCTCATCCTCCACCTCGTCATCCACCTGAACTGTGCTCTGGCTGGACAATTGTGTATCTTGGGTTTGTGGGTGCAGGAACCCACCCTCGGAGCCACTTGGTAATGACTGGCCGGAAACTCTACGAAATTATCACTCTTCCTCCTCCTGTGCCAAATCCTCTTCCATCATCGCCAGGAGCGTTCTTTTAAGGAGGCATAGAAGTGGGATAGTAACGCTGAGAACGGCGTTATCGGCACTGGCCATGGTGGAGTATTCGAAACAGTGCAACAAGGAACACAGTTCTCGCATAAAGGCCCAGTCATTGATGGTGAAGTGGTGCTGTTCCACCGAGCGACTCACCCGTGCGTGATGCAGCTGAAACTCCACTATCGCCTGCTGCTGCTCACATAGTCTGGCCAGCATGTGCAAGGTGAACGCTGAAAGCACGCACAGACAGCCCGCACTTTATGCAGCAGCTCTGACATGTCGGGGTAATTTTAAAGGAATCTCTATACCACCAAATTCAGAACATGCGCCAGGCAAAGGATGTGCGTCAAAACTGGCTAGTACCAGAGCTTCTATGAGATTTTGCCCATTATCACACACCACCAGGCCGGGCTTGAGGCTGACTGGCACAAACCACTCATTGGTCTGTTGTTCAAGGCCCGTCCACAGCTCCTGCGCAGTGTGGGGTTTGTCCCCCAAACAAAAAGGTTTTAAAACTGCCTGCTGTCGTTTACCCCTGGCTGTGCTGAAGTTGGTGGTGAAGGTGTTACTCTGACCGGATGAGGAGCTGGTAGAGGATGCGGAAGCAGAGTAGGAGGAGCAAGCAACAGGAGGTAAACTGAAGCGCCCTGCAATCCTCGGTGGTGGAAGGGCATGCGCCAAACTGCTATCCGCCTCAGGCCCAGCCGCCACTGCATTTACCCAGTGTGCTGTTATGGAGCTATAACGGCCCTGACCGTGCTTACTGGTCCACGTATCCGATCCGTAGTCAGGTGCACCTTGCCACAGATGGCGTTGCGCCGTGCACACCTGATTTTGTCCCCTACTTGGTTGTGCAGGGAAGGGATGGCTCCCCTTGAAAAGTTGTGGCGGCTGGGCACGACATACTGTGGGACAGCCACCGCCATAAGGCCTTTAAAACTATCCGTCTCGACCAGATGGAATGACAGCATTTCAAAGGCCAGTAATTTTGAAATTCTGGCATTTACGGCCAGGGATCGCGAGTGGGTAGGGGGCACTTCCTCTTTCTCTCCAGTGTTTGGGAGATGGAGAGCTGAACACTTCCGTGGGACATTGTGGAGATGATTGGTAACCCAGGTGGTGGTGTTGCTGGCAGATCCTCTGTTTGCGGGGTGGCAGGTGGCACTGTTACTGGATGAAGAGGCCGAGACTGCAGCAGAAGAGAAAGCAGGAGGAGCCAGAGACCTTTCTTGGTTTTTGAGGTATCTACTCCACTGCAGCTCGTTCTTTGCACTTAAATGCCTGGTTATGCAGGTTGTGTTAAGGTTGAGAACGTTTATGCCTCGCTTCAGGCTTTGATTGCACATCGTGCAAACCACTTATGTCTTGTCGTCAGCACATTGTCTGAAGAACAGCCATGCCAGGGAACTCCTTGGAGCTGGCTTTGGTGTGCTCGGTCCCTTGCTGCAGTGGGGAGTAGCAGGCATACTGTCTAGGAGATGGCCGCACCACTTTTGCACCCTGCTCCCTCTTCTGCTGTGCTGGTAGCTCTGTGCAACCACTGGCCTCTTCCTCTGAACTACACAGATCACTCGCATGACCTTGATTCCATGAGGGGTCGAGGATCTAATCGTCCTCCACATCATCTTCCACCCAGTCTTCACCCCTGCCTTCCATGTTAGTCTGCACACTTTCAAAAGCCCCAGCAGTTGGCACCTGTGTTTCATCAACATCCGAGACGTGCTGCGATGGTCCTCCCATGTACTTATCATGAAAGATAAGTGGTTGGGCATCGGTGCACTCAATCTCTTCCACTTCTGGGGCAGGGCTAGGTGAATGGCCCTGGGAAACCCTGCTAACAGAGTCATCAAAAAGCAGAAGAGACTGCTGTATGACTTGGGGCTCAGACTGCTTGACTGATTTGCAAGGGGGTGAGGTGAAAGACTGATGGACATCGGCTCCA
Organism: Bufo gargarizans; assembly: GCF_014858855.1. Lineage (NCBI taxonomy): Eukaryota > Metazoa > Chordata > Amphibia > Anura > Bufonidae > Bufo > Bufo gargarizans. The sequence continues at coordinate 195,032,439 of NC_058084.1, read as the reverse complement.
CTGTCAGCAACCCAATCTACTATCGCCTGTTTTTGTTCAGGCCTCACCATTCGTAGAGCAGCATTAGGCCCGAACAAATAACGCTGCAGGTTCTGTTGCCTATTCGCACCTGAAGAAGGGGTTTCACTTGTGTGTGTAGCTAGCACAGATGAACCACGTCCTCTCCCTGCAACAGGAGCTCCACTAGCAGGACCACGACCTTGGCCACGTCCCTTATTTGATGCTTTCCTCATATTTCTCGAATTTAGGATCTTGCCCTAAATGAGTGTTTAATTAATAGTAGAATAGAACGACAGTATGAAAAGGGTGTATCTCACATGGCCTGAACCAGTCTAGGCCTGAATTAAAGATTTATTTGCCCAAAATGGCTGTATTTCAAATGCCTGAATAAAACCCCTGTATGTATAGGGTGTATCTCACACGGCCTGAACCAGTGTAGGCCTGAATTATAGATTTCTTTGCCCAAAATGGCTGTATTTCAAATGCCTGAATCAAACCCCTGTATGTAGAGGGTGTATCTTACATGGCCTGACCCACTGTAGGCCTGAATTAAAGATTTCTTTGCCCAAAATGGATGTATTTAAAATGCCTGAATCAAACCCCTGCATTTAGAGGGTTTATCTCACACGGCCTGAACCAGTGTAGGCCTGATTTAAAGATTTATTTGCCCAAACGGCTTTATTTCAAATGCCTGAATCAAACCCCTGTATATATAGGGTGTATCTCACACGGCCTGACCCACTGTAGGCCTGAATTCAATAGTGGTGCACCAAATGGCGGCATTTCACATCTCTGAATCTAACCCAAATGTATTAAGGGTGTATCTCACAATAACATATGCAGCAAAGGCTGCCAAATAAACTTTTTTTGCCCAAACGGGTGTTTGTTTAACCACCTCCGGACCGCCTAACGCAGATGTGCGGTCCGGAGGTGGCAGCCCTGCGCACGACGACGCATATACGCGTCATCTCGCAAGGGCCGGGATTTCCTGTGAACGCGCGCACACAGGCGCGCGCGCTCACAGGAACGGAAGGTAAGCGAGTGGATCTCCAGCCTGCCAGCGGCGATCGCTCGCTGGCAGGCTGGAGATCCGAATTTTTTAACCCCTAACAGGTATATTAGACGCTGTTTTCATAACAGCGTCTAATATACCTCCTACCTGGTCCTCTGGTGGTCCCTTTTGTTAGGATCGACCACCAGAGGACTCAGGTAGGTCAGTACAGTCGCACCAAACACCACACTACACTACACTACACCCCCCCCCCCCGGTCACTTATTAACCCCTTATAAACCCCTGATCACCCCATATAAACTCCCTGATCACCCCCCTGTCATTGATCACCGCCCTGTCATTGATCACCGCCCTGTCAGGCTCCGTTCAGACGTCCGTATGATTTTTACGGATCCACGGATACATGGATCGGATCCGCAAAAAGCATACAGACGTCTGAATGGAGCCTTACAGGGGGGTGATCAATGACAGGCGGGTGATCACCCATATACACTCCCTGATCACCCCCTGTCATTGATCACCCCCGTCATTGATCACCCCCCTGTAAGGCACCATTCAGACGTCCGCATGATTTTTACGGATCCATGGATACATGGATCGGATCCGCAAAACACATGCGGACGTCTGAATGGAGCCTTACAGGGGGTGATCAATGACAGGCGGGTGATCACCCATATACACTCCCTGATCACCCCCCTGTCATTGATAACCCCCCTGTAAGGCTCCATTCAGACGTCCGCATGCGTTTTATGGATCCGTAAAAAATCATGCGGATGTCTGAATGGAGCCTTACAGGGGGGGTGATCAGTGACAGGGGGGTGATCACCCTGATTACCCTGATCACCCCCTGTCATTGATAACCCCCCTGTAAGGCTCCATTCAGACGTCCGCATGCATTTTGTGGATCCGATCCATGTATCCATGGATCCGTAAAAAATCATGCGGATGTCTGAATGGAGCCTTACAGGGGGGGTGGTCAGTGACAGGGGGGTGATCACCCTGATTACCCTGATCACCCCCTGTCATTGATAATCCCCCTGTAAGGCTCCATTCAGACGTCCGCATGCGTTTTGTGGATCCGATCCATGTATCCATGGATCCGTAAAAAATCATGCGGATGTCTGAATGGAGCCTTACAGGGGGGGTGATCAGTGACAGGGGGGTGATCACCCTGATTACCCTGATCACCCCCTGTCATTGATAACCCCCCTGTAAGGCTCCATTCAGACGTCCGCATGCATTTTGTGGATCCGATCCATGTATCCATGGATCCGTAAAAAATCATGCGGATGTCTGAATGGAGCCTTACAGGGGGGGTGGTCAGTGACAGGGGGGTGATCACCCTGATTACCCTGATCACCCCCTGTCATTGATAACCCCCCTGTAAGGCTCCATTCAGACGTCCGCATGCGTTTTGTGGATCCGATCCATGTATCCATGGATCCGTAAAAAATCATGCGGATGTCTGAATGGAGCCTTACAGGGGGGGTGATCAGTGACAGGGGGGTGATCACCCTGATTACCCTGATCACCCCCTGTCATTGATAACCCCCCTGTAAGGCTCCATTCAGACGTCCGCATGCGTTCTGTGGATCCGATCCATGTATCCATGGATCCGTAAAAAATCATGCGGATGTCTGAATGGAGCCTTACAGGGGGGGTGATCAGTGACAGGGGGGTGATCACCCTGATTACCCTGATCACCCCCTGTCATTGATAACCCCCCTGTAAGGCTCCATTCAGACGTCCGCATGCGTTCTGTGGATCCGATCCATGTATCCATGGATCCGTAAAAAATCATGCGGATGTCTGAATGGAGCCTTACAGGGGGGGTGATCAGTGACAGGGGGGTGATCACCCTGATTACCCTGATCACCCCCTGTCATTGATAACCCCCCCTGTAAGGCTCCATTCAGACGTCCGCATGTATATATAGGGTGTATCTCACACGGCCTGACCCACTGTAGGCCTGAATTCAATAGTGGTGCACCAAATGGCGGCATTTCACATCTCTGAATCTAACCCAAATGTATTAAGGGTGTATCTCACAATAACATATGCAGCAAAGGCTGCCAAATAAACTTTTTTTGCCCAAACGGGTGTTTGTTTAACCACCTCCGGACCGCCTAACGCAGATGTGCGGTCCGGAGGTGGCAGCCCTGCGCACGACGACGCATATACGCGTCATCTCGCAAGGGCCGGGATTTCCTGTGAACGCGCGCACACAGGCGCGCGCGCTCACAGGAACGGAAGGTAAGCGAGTGGATCTCCAGCCTGCCAGCGGCGATCGCTCGCTGGCAGGCTGGAGATCCGAATTTTTTAACCCCTAACAGGTATATTAGACGCTGTTTTCATAACAGCGTCTAATATACCTCCTACCTGGTCCTCTGGTGGTCCCTTTTGTTAGGATCGACCACCAGAGGACTCAGGTAGGTCAGTACAGTCGCACCAAACACCACACTACACTACACTACACCCCCCCCCCCCCCCGGTCACTTATTAACCCCTTATAAACCCCTGATCACCCCATATAAACTCCCTGATCACCCCCCTGTCATTGATCACCGCCCTGTCATTGATCACCGCCCTGTCAGGCTCCGTTCAGACGTCCGTATGATTTTTACGGATCCACGGATACATGGATCGGATCCGCAAAAAGCATACGGACGTCTGAATGGAGCCTTACAGGGGGGTGATCAATGACAGGCGGGTGATCACCCATATACACTCCCTGATCACCCCCTGTCATTGATCACCCCCGTCATTGATCACCCCCCTGTAAGGCACCATTCAGACGTCCGCATGATTTTTACGGATCCATGGATACATGGATCGGATCCGCAAAACACATGCGGACGTCTGAATGGAGCCTTACAGGGGGTGATCAATGACAGGCGGGTGATCACCCATATACACTCCCTGATCACCCCCCTGTCATTGATAACCCCCCTGTAAGGCTCCATTCAGACGTCCGCATGCGTTTTATGGATCCGTAAAAAATCATGCGGATGTCTGAATGGAGCCTTACAGGGGGGGTGATCAGTGACAGGGGGGTGATCACCCTGATTACCCTGATCACCCCCTGTCATTGATAACCCCCCTGTAAGGCTCCATTCAGACGTCCGCATGCATTTTGTGGATCCGATCCATGTATCCATGGATCCGTAAAAAATCATGCGGATGTCTGAATGGAGCCTTACAGGGGGGGTGGTCAGTGACAGGGGGGTGATCACCCTGATTACCCTGATCACCCCCTGTCATTGATAATCCCCCTGTAAGGCTCCATTCAGACGTCCGCATGCGTTTTGTGGATCCGATCCATGTATCCATGGATCCGTAAAAAATCATGCGGATGTCTGAATGGAGCCTTACAGGGGGGGTGATCAGTGACAGGGGGGTGATCACCCTGATTACCCTGATCACCCCCTGTCATTGATAACCCCCCTGTAAGGCTCCATTCAGACGTCCGCATGCATTTTGTGGATCCGATCCATGTATCCATGGATCCGTAAAAAATCATGCGGATGTCTGAATGGAGCCTTACAGGGGGGGTGGTCAGTGACAGGGGGGTGATCACCCTGATTACCCTGATCACCCCCTGTCATTGATAACCCCCCTGTAAGGCTCCATTCAGACGTCCGCATGCGTTTTGTGGATCCGATCCATGTATCCATGGATCCGTAAAAAATCATGCGGATGTCTGAATGGAGCCTTACAGGGGGGGTGATCAGTGACAGGGGGGTGATCACCCTGATTACCCTGATCACCCCCTGTCATTGATAACCCCCCTGTAAGGCTCCATTCAGACGTCCGCATGCGTTCTGTGGATCCGATCCATGTATCCATGGATCCGTAAAAAATCATGCGGATGTCTGAATGGAGCCTTACAGGGGGGGTGATCAGTGACAGGGGGGTGATCACCCTGATTACCCTGATCACCCCCTGTCATTGATAACCCCCCTGTAAGGCTCCATTCAGACGTCCGCATGCGTTCTGTGGATCCGATCCATGTATCCATGGATCCGTAAAAAATCATGCGGATGTCTGAATGGAGCCTTACAGGGGGGGTGATCAGTGACAGGGGGGTGATCACCCTGATTACCCTGATCACCCCCTGTCATTGATAACCCCCCCTGTAAGGCTCCATTCAGACGTCCGCATGCGTTCTGTGGATCCGATCCATGTATCCATGGATCCGTAAAAAATCATGTGGATGTCTGAATGGAGCCTTACAGGGGGGGTGATCAATGACAGGGGGGTGATCAGGGAGTCTATATGGGTGATCACCCCCCTGTCATTGATCACCCCCCTGTCATTGATCACTGCCCCCCTGGTAAGGCTCCATTCAGCCATTTTTTTTGGCACAAGTTAGCGGAAATTTTTTGTTTGTTTTTGTTTTTGTTTTTTCTTACAAAGTCTCATATTCCACTAACTTGTGTCAAAAAATAAAATCTCACATGGACGCACCATACCCCTCACGGAATCCAAATGCGTAAACATTTTTAGACATTTATATTCCAGACTTCTTCTCACGCTTTAGGGCCCCTAAAAAGCCAGGGCAGTATAAATACCCCACATGTGACCCCATTTCGGAAAGAAGACACCCCAAGGTATTCCGTGAGGGGCATATTGAGTCCATGAAAGATTGAAATTTTTGTCCTAAGTTAGCGGAAAGTGAGACTTTGTGAGAATAAAAACTAAAAAAAATCAATATCCGCTAACTTATGCAAAAAAAAAAAAAATTCTAGGAACTCGCCAGGCCCCTCATTGAATACCTTGGGGTGTCTTCTTTCCAAAGTGGGGTCACATGTGGGGTATTTATACTGCCCTGGCTTTTTAGGGGCCCGAAAGTGTGAGAAGAAGTCTGGGATCCAAATGTCTAAAAATGCCCTCCTAAAAGGAATTTGGGCCCCTTTGCGCATCTAGGCTGCAAAAAAGTGTCACACATGTGGTATCGCCGTACTCAGGAGAAGTTGGGGAATGTGTTTTGGGGTGTCATTTTACATATACCCATGCTGGGTGAGAAAAATATCTTGGTCAAATGCCAACTTTGTATAAAAAAATGGGAAAAGTTGTCTTTTGCCAAGATATTTCTCTCACCCAGCATGGGTATATGTAAAATGACCCCCCAAAACACATTGCCCAACTTCTCCTGAGTACGGCGATACCACATGTGTGACACTTTTTTGCAGACAAGGTGGGCAAAGGGGCACCTTTCGGATTTCGCAGGCCATTTTTTACACATTTTGATTGCAAGGTACTTCTTACACATTTGGGCCCCTAAATTGCCAGGGCAGTATAACTACGCCACAAGTGACCCCATTTTGGAAAGAAGACACCCCAAGGTATTCCGTGGGGGGCACGGCGAGTTCCTAGAATTTTTTATTTTTTGTCACAATTTAGCGGAAAATGATGATTTTTCTTTTTTTTTCTTTTTTCCTTACAAAGTCTCATATTCCACTAACTTGCGACAAAAAATTAAAAATTCTAGGAACTCGCCATGCCCCTAACGGAATACCTTGGGGTGTCTTCTTTCCAAAATGGGGTCACTTGTGGGGTAGTTATACTGCCCTGGCAATTTAGGGGCCCAAATGTGTGAGAAGAACTTTGCAATCAAAATGTGTAAAAAATGCCCTGCAAAATCCGAAAGGTGCACTTTGGAATATGTGCCCCTTTGCCCACCTTGGCTGCAAAAAAGTGTGACACATCTGGTATCGCCGTACTCAGGAGAAGTTGGGGAATGTGTTTTGGGGGGTCATTTTACATATACCCATGCTGGATGAGAGAAATATCTTGGCAAAAGACAACTTTTCCCATTTTTTTATACAAAGTTGGCATTTGACCAAGATATTTTTCTCACCCAGCATGGGTATATGTATAATGACACCCCAAAACACATTCCCCAACTTCTCCTGAGTACGGCGATACCAGATGTGTCACACTTTTTTGCTGCCAAGGTGGGCAAAGGGGCGCATATTCCAAAGTGCACCTTTTGGATTTCACCGGTCATTTTTTACACATTTTGATTGCAAGGTACTTCTCACACATTTGGGCCCCTAAATTGCCAGGGCAGTATAACTACCCCACAAGTGACCCCATTTTGGAAAGAAGACACCCCAAGGTATTCTGTGAGGGGCATGGTGAGTTCCTAAAAATTTTTATTTTTTGTCGCAAGTTAGTGGAATATGAGACTTTGTAAGAAAAAAATAAAATAAAAAATAATCATCATTTTCCGCTAACCTGTGACAAAAAATAAAAAGTTCTATGAACTCACTATGCCCATCAGCGAATACCTTAGGGTGTCTACTTTCCGAAATGGGGTCATTTGTGGGGTAGTTATACTGTTTGGGCATTGTAGAACCTCAGGAAACATGACAGGTGCTCAGAAAGTCAGAGCTGTTTCAAAAAGCGGAAATTCACATTTTTGTACCATAGTTTGTAAATGCTATAACTTTTACCCAAACCATTTTTTTTTTGCCCAAACATTTTTTTTTTATCAAAGACATGTAGAACAATAAATTTGGTGAAAAATGTATATATGGATGTCGTTTTTTTTGCAAAATTTTACAGCTGAAAGTGAAAAATGCCATTTTTTTGCAAAAAAATCGTTACATTTTGATTAATAACAAAAAAAGTAAAAATGCCAGCAGCAATGAAATACCACCAAATGAAAGCTCCATTAGTGAGAAGAAAAGGAGGTAAAATTCATTTGGGTGGTAAGTTGCATGACCGAGCGATAAACGGTGAAAGTAGTGTAGTGCCGAAGTGTAAAAAGTGCTCTGGTCATGAAGAGGGTTTCACCTAGCGGGGCTGAAGTGGTTAATAACTCAATATGGCAGCGGTATATAACCCAGGAATTTCAAACGTGCTTATGCTACAAGGCCTGAAATATTGTGCATTTTTCCCCAAAAAGGGTGTTTTATTAGTGAAATAATATAAGCCCTGTATTTACGGTGTGTATCTCACACGGCCTGACCCACTGTAGGCCTGAATTAAAGATTTATATGCCCAAAATGACTGTATTTCAAATGCCTGAATCAAACCCCTGTATGTAAAGGGTGTATCTCACACGGCCTGAACCACTGTAGGCCTGAATTAAATATTGGTGCACCAAATGGCGGCATTTCAAATCTCAATGAGCTACACAAAAAGGGAACCATTACCTCTTATCACACCATATACAGTCGTGGCCAAAAGTTTTTTGAATGACACAAATATTAGTTTTCACAAAGTTTGCTGCTAAACTGCTTTTAGATAAGTTGTTTCTGTGATGTAGTGAAATATAATTACACGCACTTCATACGTTTCAAAGGCTTTTATCGACAATTACATGACATTTGTGCAAAGAGTCAGTATTTGCAGTGTTGGCCCTTCTTTTTCAGGACCTCTGCAATTTGACTGGGCATGCTCTCAATCAACTTCTGGGCCAATTTCTGACTGATAGCAACCTATTCTTTCATAATCACTTCTTGGAGTTTGTCAGAATTAGTGGGTTTTTGTTTGTCCACCCGTCACTTGAGGATGGACTATGTTTTTTTTGATAACAAAATATGAAAGCTGTATATATTAAAACTTGAATTTAACACTTGCAGATCAAGAAAATAATGTTTTTTTTGGGGAAAAAAAAGTGTTTTTCAAACCCCAGAAAATGATGGGTGTATTTCTAGCTCAAATTGCACACTGACTAATCTCGATGTTCTGGCCAATCACAGCCATGCCATTAGTAGGCCTGGGATCGCGAGTGGGTAGGGGGCACTTCCTCTTTCTCTCCAGTGTTTGGGAGATGGAGAGCTGAACACTTCCGTGGGACATTGTGGAGATGATTGGTAACCCAGGTGGTGGTGTTGCTGGCAGATCCTCTGTTTGCGGGGTGGCAGGTGGCACTGTTATTCCACAGGTGGATGAAGAGGCCGAGACTGCAGCAGAAGAGAAAGCAACTTCTGCAGCTGACAGAAGTTGATTTTTTACATTCATTTTTTCAACCCGTCGGCTTAAGAGTGGGAGGGGGCATGGTCTAACCAGATCTGGGCATGGCTTAGCGGGACCTAGAAGTTGATTTTTAACTTCATTTTTTCCAATCTCAGTCGACTGAGGCGTGGGAATGGGTGTGGCCTAACCGGATAGGAGGCATGTCCCTTTGAACAGCTCACTCTAAGACAACAGCACTGTGCTGTCTGAGTGTAAGCTGCAGGGAGAAATTCACCCTCCCTCCCACCCCTGCAGCTGACAGAAGTTGTTTTTTACATTCATTTTTTCAACCCGCGTTGGCTTAGGAGTGGGAGGGGGCATGGCCTAACCAGATCAGGGGTGTGGCTTATAGGGACCTGGGGGTGTGGTTTTAAGTCTTTTGAGGGTGGACACATTGTGGCAGGGGGCGTGTCTGGGCTCTGTACTGCAAGAGTGACGCCCCTCTAGGCATCTATTACTGGAACAAAGGCACATCTTGAAATAAGGTACTAAGTACTATTAGGCCATGGCTTTACTTCAATAGCAATTATCCTGGTGACACTTTTCCTTTAAAGTACTCCTACAGCAGTGAAGATAAATGGCAGGGTTGTTATGGAAGCCTGGAGTAAAGCTGTCTATGTGGAGGCTAATGGCCTGCGAGCTTCTATTGGCTGATAAGGGTCATGTGACCAGTCTTCTATTGGCTAATGCATTTTTTGGGAATATCTCAGGAACGGTACATCCTAGAGAGCTGAGACCTGGTTCTTCCCGGACACCTGATATCCACGTGTGCCAAATTTCGTGATTGTAAATGCGACGGTGTGGATTCCTTTATTTCAAGATGTGCCTTTGTTTCAGTAATAGATGTTTTATCCTCTGAAAATCCAGTTTATTTGGTATGCAAATGAACCAGTAAGGTGCCAAGAAGGGCGTCACTCTTGCAGGAAGGAACCCAGACACGCCCTCTGCCACAATGTGTCCACCCTCAAAAGACAAGCTTAAAACTGCACCCCCAGGTCCTGCTAAGCCACACCCCTGATCTGGTTAGATCACGCCCCGTCCAACTCCTCAGCCAACAAATATTGAAAAAATAAAGTTAAAAATCAACTTCTAGGTCCTTCTAGGTCCCGCTAAGCCATGCCCCGATCTGGTTAGGCCATGCCCCCTCCCACTCCTCAGCCGACAGGGATTAAAAAATGAAGTTAAAAATCAACTTCTGTCAGCTGCAGGGGTGGGAGGGACGGTGACTTTCTCTCTGCAGCTCACACTCAGACACCACAGTACTGCTGTCTTAGAGTGAGCTGTTCAAAAGAACACGCCTCCGATCTGGTTAGGCCACACGCCCTCCCACTCCTCACCAGACAGGGATTGAAAAAAATGAAGTTAAAAATAAACTTCTAGGTCCCACTAAGCCACGCCCATATCTGGTTAGGCCACACCCCTTCCACTCCTCATCTGATAAGATTTAAAAAATGAAATTAAAAATCATATTCTGTCAGCTACAGGAGTGGGAGGGAGGGTGACTTTCTCCCTGCAGCTCACACTCAAACAGCACAGTGATGCTGTCTTAGAGTAAAACAAAGCAATAGCTGATCTTAGGAAGACCAGCTACAGAAAATATTGTGGAGCCTCATTTAAGAGTCTCGACACAGCAATCCAAAGTGCAAAGCTCCCTGGGAAACAGTGATATGCAAAATAACCGTGGAGCCCCAGTCATGAGTCTTCAACACAGTGAAAGCCAGATATCCCTCACTGTCTTAGGGCTCCTTCACACTTGCGGCAGGACGGATCCGGGAGGCTGGTCTCCCTGTCGGATCTGTCCTTCCGCAATTTCGCCGAGACGCCGGACCGCCGCTCCGTCCCCATTGACTATAATGGGGACGGGGGCTGAGCTCCGGTGCAGCACGGCGGTGCACAGCGAAAGGCGCCGGACTAAAAAGTCCTGCATGTATGACTTTTTAGTCCGGCGGCTTTCACCGTGCACCGCCGTGCTGCGTCGGAGCTCAGCCCCCGTCCTCATTATAGTCAATGGGAACGGAGCGGCGGTCCGGAGGCACGGCAAAACAGCGGAAGGACGGATCTCACAGGGAGACCAGCCTGCCGGATCCGTCCTGCCGCAAGTGTGAAGCAGCCCTTAGAGTGAGCTTTTCAAAAGGACACACCCCTGATCCAGTTAGGCCACTCCCGCTCCCATTCCTCAGCCAACAAATATTGAAAAAATAAAGTTAAAAATCAACTTCTAGGTCCTTCTAGGTCCCGCTAAGCCATGCCCCGATCTGGTTAGGCCATGCCCCCTCCCACTCCTCAGCCGACAGGGATTAAAAAATGAAGTTAAAAATCAACTTCTGTCAGCTGAAGGGGTGGGAGGGACGGTGACTTTCTCTCTGCAGCTCACACTCAGACACCACAGTACTGCTGTCTTAGAGTGAGCTGTTCAAAAGAACACGCCTCCGATCTGGTTAGGCCACATGCCCTCCCACTCCTCACCAGACAGGGATTGAAAAAAATTAAGTTAAAAATAAACTTCTAGGTCCCGCTAAGCCACGCCCTGATCTGGTTAGGACACTCTCCCTCCCACTCCTCAGCCGACAGGGATTAAAAAAATTACGTTAAAATCAACTTCTGTCAGCTGCAGGGGTGGGAGAAAGGGAGACTTTCTCCCTGAAGCTCACACTCAGACAGCACAGACTGAGCTGTTCAAAAGGACATGCCCTCGTACTCCTCATCCAAAAGGGAGTGAAAAAAATTACATTAAAAATCAACTTCTAGGTCTCTCTAAGCCACGCCCCAATCTCGTTAGGCCACTCTTCCTCCCACGACACACACAAACATTAAATTAAATATATTAAATATACCCGAGTGAAGTCGGGTCCTTCAGCTAGTAATATATATAATCAATGCTGTTTGTTTCTGCTGGTAATGTATTATTTGGCTCTGAACATTGAAATGTGAAATAAACACATTTTGTCACCATCAGGAACCGTTCAAATTAATTTTTATAATGGATCCAGAACTTTATTCCATAACGGTTGTAATCATTTTCCCCAAATCCAAATCATTAAAGTACTGTGCAATATCCAAAATTGGCACTAGAGGTCACTTTAACCAAGTTTTGTGCATTAAAGCATCTTCTTTCAAAGCAAGTGAGAGAAAGCAAAAATTATAATTCTCTTCGATTTTTCATAGATATGTATATATTAATAATTGGGTGTATATATACACAATATATATATATATATTGTGGGGATTCGCTCTGGTAGGCAGATTAGCAGACACAGTATAGAGGCAAAAACAGTCTTTGACTTAAATAATGCAGTGTTTATTCACACATAAAAAAATGACAGTTTGTCGTCTTGGTGTTCATTCACACCATGGCAAGTGCACAGAACAAAAAGCATTCACCTTGTCAGCGGTTTTGGCAGTAGCAGTCCTCAACAGGCATTAGGGCCTGCTTCCCAGCAATGCGTCTCTCAGCCCTTTAGTACGGCACACATTATGCAGATCTCAAACCACAGAGACTCCACAGATTCACTAGGAAATGGAGGATAATCCACACAGCTGAGACTTCTGGCTGGGTTTTATATCCCTAACCAAAACTCAGCCTGGAACGTGGGGAACAGCCACCCACCCTGCACTTTGGCTTCCCCCTGTAGGAGCCGACCCGGATAGGTTTTACAGCAACACTAAATAACCAATAGTGTCAGTCAGCACTAGCTCTTACCTCACCAACGCCAGGAACCTCGGTGACACATATCTTCCGTCAATGCCGGTGTATATATACAGTACAAACAAAAAGTTTAGACACACCTTCTTATTCAAAGAGTTTTCTTTATTTTTATGACTATGAAAATTGTAGATTCACACTGAAGGCATCAAAACATGAATTAACACTTGTGGAATTATATACATAACAAAAAAGTGTGAAACAACTGAAAATATGTCATATTCTAGGTTCTTCAAAGTAGCCACCTTTTGCTTTGATTACTGCTTTGCACACTCTTGGCATTTTCTTGATGAGCTTCAAGAGGTAGTCACCTGAAATGGTTTTCACTTCACAGGTGTGCCCTGTCAGGTTTAATAAGTGGGATTTCTTGCCTTATAAATGGGGTTGGGACCATCAGTTGCGTTGTGGAGATGTCAGGTGGATACACAGCTGATAGTCCTACTGAATAGACTGTTAGAATTTGTATTATGGCAAGAAAAAATCAGCTAAGTAAAGAAAAACGAGTGGCCATCATTACTTTAAGAAATGAAGGTCAGTCAGTCCGAAAAATTGGGAAAACTTTGAAAGTGTCCCCAAGTGCAGTCACAAAAACCATCAAGCGCTACAAAGAAACTGGCTCACATGCGGACTGCCCCAGGAAAGGAAGATCAAGAGTCACATCTGCTGCGGAGGATAAGTTCATCCGAGTCACCAGCCTCAGAAATCGCAGGTTAACAGCAGCTCAGAGTAGAGACCAGGTCAATGCCACACAGAGTTCTAGTAGCAGACACATCTCTAGAACAACTGTTAAGAGGAGACTGTGTGAATCAGGCCTTCGTGGTAGAATATCTGCTAGGAAACCACTGCTAAGGACAGACAACAAGCAGAAGAGACTTGTTTGAGCTAAAGAACACAAGGAATGGACATTAGACCAGTGGAAATCTGTGCTTTGGTCTGATGAGTCCAAATTTGAGATCTTTGGTTCCAACCACTGTGTCTTTGTGCGATGCAGAAAAGGTGAACGGATGGACTCTACATGCCTGGTTCCCACCGTGAAGCATGGAGGAGGAGGTGTGATGGTGTGGGGGTGCTTTGCTGGTGACACTGTTGGGGATTTATTCAAAATTGAAGGCATACTGAACCACGATGGCTACCACAGCATCTTGCAGCGGCATGCTATTCCATCAGGTTTGCGTTTAGTTGGACCATCATTTATTTTTCAACAGGACAATGACCCCAAACACACCTCCAGGCTGTGTAAGGGCTATTTGACCATGAAGGAGAGTGATGGGGTGCTGCGCCAGATGACCTGGCCTCCACAGTCACCAGACCTGAATCCAATCGAGCTGGTTTGGGGTGAGCTGGACCGCAGAGTGAAGGCAAAAGGGCCAACAAGTGCTAAGCATCTCTGGGAACTCCTTCAAGACTGTTGGAAGACCATTTCAGGTGACTACCTCTTGAAGCTCATCAAGAGAATGCCAAGAGTGTGCAAAGCAGTAATCAAAGCAAAAGGTGGCTACTTTGAAGAACCTAGAATATGACATATTTTCAGTTGTTTCACACTTTTTTGTTATGTATATAATTCCACATGTGTTAATTCACAGTTGTGATGCCTTCAGTGTGAATCTACAATTTCCATAGTCATGAAAATAAAAAAAAACTCTTTGAATGAGAAGGTGTGTCCAAACTTTTGGTCTGTACTATATATATATATATATTTTTTTTTTATATATATATATATATATATATATACATTAGTTTCTGTCTGACTGTCTGTTCTTTATGCGCGACCAAACGACTGGTCTTTCTCTTCAAATCCCAACTGCTAGTGATGATCGAGCATGCTCAGCCGAGTACCGGTTCGGCTCGAGCATCGCTATGCTCGGCAGATCCAAGCGCTCTACCGAGTACCACATGTGCTTGAGCGCCATGCTCGAGTCTCCTCCCCGGACGTTCGTCGCCTTCTAAGCAACCAATAAATATGTTGGTAAGTATTGCCATCACTGTAATGCCATTAGACATGTTTTCTACTGGCATTACAGTGATTGGCTGGCAGTAACACGTCATCGGGTGCTATATAGTACCCGGTCACGCGGGTTCGGCTCATTGCGAGTCAGTGAGAGCTGCTGTTAGGAAGGGACAGAGCGAATGTAGAGAGAATTTGATCTCAAACCTTTCAGAGACCCAAAAGTCCTTTTAAGGACTATTGTTAGAGGTGTCAGCAAAATTTATTTAGGGGAAATTATTTTTTTGTGTCAGGGCGACCGTTAGTGACATTCATTTTCTTCATTCTACAAATGCTGCTTGCTGTGACCAGTAAGAAGCATATCAGCACTGATGTCTAGGCCGTGTGTGAGGCCTATATTTAATCCAAATTGCAGTTACAGTCAGTTTCTGTATTATACAAACTCTGCTTGCTGTGACCAGTGAGAAGCAAATCAGCACTGATATCTAGGCCGTGTGCGACGCCTATATTTAATCCAAATTGCAGTTACAGTCAGTTTCTGCATTAAACAAACTCTGCTTGCTGTGACCAGTGAGAAGCAAATCAGCACTGATATCTAGGCAGTGTGTGACGCCTAGATTTAATCCAAATTACAGTTACAGTCAGTTTCTGTATTAAACAAACTCTGCTTGCTGTGACCAGTGAAAAGCAAATCTACATTTATTTATAAACAGTGTGTGAGGCCTATATTTAATCCAAATTGCAGTTACAGTCAGTTTCTGTATTAAACAAACTCTGCTTGCTGTGACCAGTGAGAAGCAAATCAGCACTGATATCTAGGCCGTGTGTGACGCCTATATTTAATCCAAATTACAGTCAGTTCCTGTATTAAACAAACTCTGCTTGCTGTGACCAGTGAGAAGCAAATTAGCACTGATATCTAGGCCTTGTGTGAGGCCTAGATTTAATCAAAATTGCAGTTACAGTCAATTTCTGTATTAAACAAACTCTGCTTGCTGTGACCAGTGAGAAGCAGATCAGCACTGATATCTAGGCCGTGTGTGACGCCTATATTTAATTCAAATTACAGTTACAGTCAGTTTCTGTATTATACAAACTCTGCTTGCTGTGACCAGTGAGAAGCAAATCAGCACTGATATCTAGGCCGTGTGTGACACCTATATTTAATCAAAATTGCAGTTACAGTCAGTTTCTGTATTAAACAAACTCTGCTTGCTGTGACCAGTGAGAAGCAAATCAGCACTGATATCTAGGCCGTGTGTGACGCCTATATTTAATCCAAATTGCAGTTACAGTCAGTTTCTGTATTATAGAAACTCTGCTTGCTGTGACCAGTGAGAAGCAAATCAGCACTGATATCTAGGCCGTGTGTGACACCTATATTTAATCAAAATTGCAGTTACAGTCAGTTTCTGTATTAAACAAACTCTGCTTGCTGTGACCAGTGAGAAGCAAATCAGCACTGATATCTAGGCCTTGTGTGACGCCTAGATTTAATCCAAATTGCAGTTACAGTCAGTTTCTGTATTAGGCTACTTTCACACTAGCGTTCGGGCGGATCCGTTCTGAACGGATCCGCCCATAATAATGCAGACGGAGGCTCCGTTCAGAACGGATCCGTCTGCATTATATTAGCTAAAAAAAGCTAAGTGTGAAAATAGCCTGGGACGGATCCGTCCAGACTTTCAATGTAAAGTCAATGGGGGACGGATCCGCTTGAAGATTGAGCCACATTGTGGCATCTTCAAACGGATCCGTCCCCATTGACTTACATTGTAAGTCTGGACGGATCCGCACGCCTCCGCACGGCCAGGCGGACACCCGAACGCTGCAAGCAGCGTTCAGCTGTCCGCCTGTCCGTGCGGAGGCGAGCGGAGCGGAGGCTGAACGCCGCCAGACTGATGCAGTCTGAGCGGATCCGCCTCCATTCAGACTGCATCAGGGCTGGACGGCTGCGTTCGGGTCCGCTCGTGAGCTCCTTCAAACGGAGCTCACGAACGGAAACCCGAACGCTAGTGTGAAAGCAGCCTTAAACAAACTCTGCT
Source organism: Bufo gargarizans (assembly GCF_014858855.1). Lineage (NCBI taxonomy): Eukaryota > Metazoa > Chordata > Amphibia > Anura > Bufonidae > Bufo > Bufo gargarizans. The sequence goes on along the minus strand of NC_058084.1, from coordinate 195,015,766 downwards.
TGCTGTGACCAGTGAGAAGCAAATCAGCACTGATATCTAGGCCTTGTGTGACGCCTAGATTTAATCCAAATTGCAGTTACAGTCAGTTTCTGTATTAAACAAACTCTGCTTGCTGTGACCAGTGAGAAGCAAACCTACATTTATTTATAAACAGTGTGTGAGGCCTATATTTAATCCAAATTGCAGTTACAGTCAGTTTCAGTATTGTTCAAACTCTGCTTGCTGTGACCAGTGAGAAGCAAATCTACACTTATTTCTAGACACTTATTTCTAACTAGAGTGAGGGGGCACAAAAGTTGGCATCTCTACTGAGGGGAACCTAATCTGCCATAACTAATTTGAGGGGGGCACCTAATCTGCCATAACTAATTTGAGGAGGCACCTAATGTGGCATAACTACTGTGAGAGGGGCACATATAAAGGCATAACTATGAGGGGGCACATATGAAGGCATAACTACTGTGACGGGGCATGTAATCTGGCATAACCAATGTGAGGGGAACATATGTGGGCATATCTAATGTGAGGGGCACATATGTGGGCATATCTAATGTGAGGGGCACATCATCTGGCATAACCACTCTGAGGGGACACATATCTGGGCATATTTACTTTGAGGGGGCACATAACCGGGCATACATACTGTTAAGGGGCACATAATTTGGCATTATTGCTGTGAGAGGACACATAATTGGCATAACCACTCTGAGGGGGCACATATCTGGGCATATCTACTTTGAGGGGGCACATAACTGGGCATAAATACTGTGAGGGGCACATAATCTGGCATTACTACTGTGAGGGGCATATAATCTGGCGTTACTAGGTGAGGGGCACATAGTCTGGCATTACTACTGTGAGGGGGCACATAATCTGACATAACCACTTTGAGGGGGCACATATCTGGGAATAACTACTGTAAGGGGACACATATTTGGCATAACTACTATGAGGGGGCACATATCTGGGCATAATTACTGTGACAGGAACAAAGGTGGGCATAACTACTTTGAGGGGCCACAAGGTGGGCATTAGTACTGTGTGGTTGCACTTAGGGGAAACGTCCTAGATTACCCTGCTACACATTGGCATGGCTCAGTCTTACAGGCCAGCTGGTGATTTCACAGGAGCAGTCACCATCCCTTCCTTATGTGATTATTCTTTTTTTCTCACCACAGGGACCTTGTTCTGGATCCAGCGGACATCACGCCGATGCCAGCGACACCCTGGATGAGGTAGGACCAGATTTTTTTAGGACTGGGTGAGTGTAGCCATGCATTGGGCTTAGGGCTCTTTAACACAAGCGGATCCCGTACGGGTAATCCACTGCGTGAAAGACAGCCAAGCCCTGTTCCGGACAGCAGAGACACAGAGCAGTAACATGATTGGCAATGCTCTGTGCCTCTCTATGATCTCTTTACTACAAAATCACAGAGACATAAAGTTGTCACCGTGATTTTGTAGTAAAAAGATCACAGTCAATCATGTTCCTGCTCCGTGTCTCTGCTGTCCAGAATGGGGCTTGGCACTCAGTCACGCAGCGGATTACCCGCACGGAAAGACCCCTTAGTAAGAAAATCTGCCGGTTCTTTGTAAAAATGTTTGCACTGTGGCCCATAACACTATAGTTACACCACTGGTAGGGGAGGTCGGGGGGGGGGGGGGGGCTAGGAGGCAGGTTGGGGGGGCGACAGGGAGGGGGCCCCATAGATCAGTTTCGCACCAGGGCCCCATGGATTGTGTGTACGCCACTGAGTTACAGTCAGTTTCTGTATTGTTCAAACTCTGCTTGCTGTGACCAGTGAGAAGCAAATCTACACTTATTTCTAGACAGTGTGTGAGGCCTAGATGTAATCCAAATATCAGTGACATCCAGTGTCAATATGAAGAAGGCGAGTATTAAGGGACGGGGAAGTGGATGTGATTCTGATGGTTCACGCAGAGGCTGTGGCTCAGGGCGCGTTGCAACTGTGTCTGCTGCCAGAGCACAAGCAAAACAGTCATCCACGATACCTAGCTTCATGTCCCAGTTTGCAGTCAGACCAGTGCAACCAGGTGGTCAGTTGGATTGCAGCAGATAATGCTTCCACTGGGTTAAGCACGGCCCTGTCTTCCACCAAGTCCAGTCTCAGTAGCCAACAGTCTGGTCAACAACACAATTCTCACCCTAATCATCCTTCCTCCCACCATGTAGAGCATGGATGTCAAACTCATGGCCCTCCAGATGTTGCAAAACTACAACTCCCAGCATTCCCTGATAGCTGCAGTATGCCCAGGCATGATGGGAGTTGTAGTTTTGCAACAGCTGGAGGGCCACGAGTTTGACATCCCTGATGTAGAGTCTGGCAAAACAAGCGATCCGGTACTCGGATGTTCCGAGGAGCTATTTTCACCCCTATCACTTAATTTGGCCCTCTCCCCAAGCACTCTTGAAGAGGGACATGAGATCTTGTGCCCTGATTCTCAACCTCTAGAGCCTTCACACTCACAAGATGATGTGTTTAAGGAGGTGGATGATGACGAGACACAGTTGCCATCAAGTCAACCACAATTACTGTCTGCAGAGGTTGATGAAGAGGATGATATTCCGTTGTCAATCACTGAAGTTGTGGTGGGGTCAGCAAATGAGGAGGATGATCGTAGTGGGGAAGTTGAAGAGGACTTGGTGGACGATGAGGTCACTGACCCAACATGGGAAGGCGGAAACGCAAACGAGGACAGCAGTTCCGAGGGGGAGCGATCTGCAGCACCGCAACAGGCTGGAAGAGGCAGTGGGGCGGCAACAGGGAGAAGGCGGGCCACGCCAAACAGGCCCGCACCCCCTTGCGGAAATCTCCCTTGCCAAGGGGTAGGTGTTCCGCGGTCTGGCACTTTTTTGCAGAAAGTGCAGACGACAAAAGAATAGTAGTTTGCAAGCTGTGCTACACCAAAATGAGCCGAGGTGTGAACAGTAGCAACCTCACCACCACCAGCATGATCTGCCACATGGCAGCCAAGTGGGAGGAATGCCTGGGTCCACAATCCGTGTCTGCGGGTCACACCACTGCCTCCTCTTCCACTATGTTGGGTGACGACCAATGTCGAAGGCGCAGGCCTGGATGCCTCCCGCGCTGCACCTGTACCGTCGCAAGCGCCTTCAGCGACCAAATTCACTTTCCTGTCCCAGCGCAGCGTCCAAATGTCTTTACCCCAGGCATTTGAACACAAGCGCAAATACCCAGCCACCCACCCACAGCCATGGCACTAACCGCCCAATCTAAGTTACTGGTGGTTGAAATGTTGCCACTTAGGCTTGTGGACACCGAGGCCTTTTGCGGCCTGATGTCGGCGGCCATCCCTCGGTACTCAGTCCCCAGCCGCCACTATTTTTCCCGGTGTGCCGTCCCCACCTTACACCAGCATGTGTCTGCTAACATCACCCGTGCCCTGACCAACGCTGTTACTGCTAAGGTCCACCTAACGACTGACACATGGACAAGTGCTTGTGGCCAGGTACGCTACATTTCCCTGACGGCACACTGGGTGAACGTAGTGGAGGCTGGGAGCGACTTGTACCCTGGGATGGCACAGGTGCTACCGACACCCAGGATTGCGGGCCCTACTTCAATCAGGGTTACTTCCAGCACCTATGTAAGTGGCTCCTCCTTCTCTGCCTCCTCCTTCACTTCCACCTCCGAAATCTCAGCGTACAGCACCAGCCAGCCATCAGCTGGTAGCTGGAAGCAGTGTAGCACTGCTGTGGGGATGCGTCAACAGGCCGTGCTGAAGATGATATGATTAGGGGATAAACAGCACACCGCCGCAGAGCTGTGGCAGGGGATAAGAGACCAGACTGAGCTGTGGCTCTCGCCACTCAACCTGCAACCAGGCATGGTTGTGTGTGATAATGGGCGTAACTTGGTGGCGGCTTTGGAGCTCGGCAAGCTCACACACATCCCATGCCTAGCCCTCGTCTTTAACTTAGTGGTTCAGCGGTTTCTGAAAACCTACCCCAATTTGCCTGAGCTACTGACGAAGGTGCGCCCCGTGTGTGCACATTTCCGCAAGTCATCAACAGCCTCAGCTGGTCTTTTGATGCTGCAGCAGCGCTTGAAATTGCCAGCTCACCGGCTGTTGTGCGACATGAGCACGCACTGGAACTCCACGTTACACATGTTGGCCAGGCTTTGTGAGCAGCAAAGGGCAGTAATGGAATACCAGCTGCAGCACGGTCGTCGCCTTTCCAGTCAGTTTCCACTCTTCACAAGCAAGAAGTGGGCATAGATGTCTGACCTCTGTGAGGAATCGACACAGATGGTGAGCAGCGATAATGCTATTGTCAGTGCAACCATCCCATTTCTGTGTCTAATCAAACGCTCGCTGCTGACAATTAAGGCCGGCGCTGTTTGTGGGTAAGAGTTGGAAATGGGGGAAGAAGACATGACCCTGGGTGATAGCCAGAACATCCTCAGTTTGTCTTCTCAGCGCGTATTGGAGGAGGAGGAGGAGCAGGGGACGGTTGCCTCCGCTACACAGAGTAGTAGCCATGGAACTTTACTTCCATCTGTTCAGTGTAGGTGGACAGAAGAGGAGGAAGAGGATGAGGAGATGGACTGTCATCCTCCTGATGACGACAGCAAAGTCTTGCCCACTGGTACTCTGGCACACATGGCTGACTTCATGTTAGGCTGCCTTTCCCGTGACCCCCATGTTATACGCATTTTAGAGAACAGGGATTACTATTTGTTCACCCTTATGGACCCCCGCTACAAAGAGAACTTCTCATCTCTGTTGACAGATTCCCTGTTGACAGATTGCTTCAAAAATTTCCATCTGACAGCGCTGGCAGCAGAGTCCATACTTCCTTGGGCAACCGAGGTGGGGAGACGAGGGGAACACACAGCACTTCCAGCAAAGGCAGGGCAACACTCTCCAAGGCCTGGGACAGTTTTATGACACCCCGCCAGCACCCTCAACATGATGCACGTCCTGGTGTCACAAGGAGGGAAAAAGGAGTGGTAAAGGAGTGCGTAGCAAACCGTGTCAGCGTCCTCAGTGATCCCTCAGTGCCTTACAACTACTGGGTGTCCAAGCTGGACACGTGGCACGAACTGGCTCTCTACGCCTTGGAGGTGCTGGCCTGCCCTGCCGCCAGCGTTTTGTTTGAGCGGGTATTTAGTGCTGCTGGTGGCATTATAACAGATAAGCTTATCTGGCTTTCAACTGAAAATGCTGACAGGTTGACTCTTATAAAAATTAACAAGGCCTGGATTGCCCCTGACATCTTCACTCCACCAGAGGAAAGCCACGACTGAACATAAAGGCACTTTAAATGTGTTGTTTAGAATGTACTGAATACTCTGTATTCCCATGCACCCCTTCCTCCACAAAAAAGGGTATATGGTTGAATCTTCCTTTTCTCCTCCTCCTCGTCCATCACGTATATATGCCTTCTCATATAATTTTTCGGATGGTCAGCTCACCAGCAGGCCCTCACCCATAATGTTTTAGATGGTCAGCTCACCAGCAGGCCCTCACCCATAATGTTTTAGATGGTAGGCTCACCAGCAGGCCCTCACCAATAATGTTTTAGATGATCAGCTCAGCAGCAGGCCCTCGCCAATAATGTTTTAGATGGTCAGCTCACTAGCAGGCCCTCATCCATAATGTTTTAGATGGTCAGATCACCAGCAGGCCCTCACCCATAATGTTTTAGACGGTTAGCTCACAAGCAGGCCCTCACCCATAATGTTTTAGATGGTCAGCTCAGCTGAAGACCCTCACCCCTAATGTTTTAGTGGGTCACCAGCAGGCCATCAATCATACTTTACCTCTCCTGTATAACGTTTCCTCATCCTAAATACCTATGACATTCCCTGTAATTTTTTTGTACTCATTCCAATGACAGGCTCTCTTTAGATTCCTGTATTGTTATTTATCATAACTACCTCCCTGAGTTGGAATTGGGAAATTTGCGCGCCCCCGTCTGCCTTTCTTGGAAGTGGTAGCCATGGCCATCCCTCAGGCTCCCTCTCCGGAAGCGAACCCTGATTCCCCATTACTAGGGTTGAGCGAACCCAAACTGTAAAGTTCGGGTTCTTACCGAACTTTAGGATTTTTGGACCCCGGACGCGAACCTTTTCGCAAAAGTTTGGGTTCGGGTTCAGTGTTCGACGCTTTCTTGGCGCTTTTTGAAAGGCTGCACAGCAGCCAATCAACAAGTGTCATACTACTTGCCCCAAGAGGCCATCACAGCCATGCTTACTAATGGCATGGCTGTGATTGGCCAGAGCAGCATGTGACCCAGGCTCTATATAAGCTTGGGTCATGTAGCGCTGCACGTCACTCTGCTGTTACAAGTGTAGGGAGAGGATGCTGCTGGACTTGTGATTTCAGGGAGAGCATAGGAGAGAATCTAACTCAGTGATCTGCAGACAAATAGTTGTTTGGGTGCAGGGCACTATCGTTTTACCCTGCCCTGAGCTCATTGACCAAAAATACTAACTTTTAGAATTCTGTTAGTTAGGTGGGTGGCGGCGGCGGCCATTTTATGCATGCTCAGTGCACCAGCACTGCATCTGAGCTTTTGGGACATTGCAAATCACCAATTTTGGGGGCAAACTGTATTAGTCAGTGGCATATTTAAAGGGAACCTGCCATGTGGATATTTGATTATAATCTAATTATATACAATCATTAACTACTAAAAAGTGCCTTAGATGTATTCACTTACTGGTGTGACAGATGGTTACCTCATAATATACACAAAAAGATGGCGCATGCTAATGAGCTGATTCGAGTCCAGTGTGATGTCATTGAGTCCAGCGTATATATTTAATTCAGAGCTATAGCCACTCCCCTGCCCACCTGCTGCTGATTCATATGGAAAAAAACTGTCAATCAGCAGCAGGTAGTCGGGGAGAGTCAGGAGCTCATAAATATTCATGACTCATCATTATCAGCTGGAGCTTTTCAATACAAGATGTTGGCAGATTGACTGGGTCAATTAAAGAAAATGACCCAGCATTTTGCTAAGCAAATCAGTCACTTATTTATGTTGCCCTTAGTTAGGACACCATAAAACTGGTGACAGGTTCCCTTTAAGCTAGAAATACACCCATCATTTTCTGGGGTTTGAAAAACACACTTTTTTTTCTTAAAAAAAACAGTATTTGCCAGATCTGCAAGTGTTAAATTCAAGTTAAATATATACAGCATTCATATTCTGTTAGCAAAAAAAGACTTTGTGGGCAATCTACAACATCTGTATTAGTCAGTGTGCAATTTAAGCTAGAAATACACCCATCATTTTCTGGGGTTTGAAAAACACACTTTTTTCTTCTTCAAAAAACAGTATTTTCCAGATCTGCAAGTGTTAAATTCAAGTTTAATATATACAGCATTCATATTCTGTTAGCAAAAAAATACTTTTTCGGCAATCTACAACATCTGTATTAGTCAGTGTGCAATTTAAGCTAGAAATACACCCATGATTTTCTGGGGTTTGATAAACACACTTATTTTACGAAAAACACTATTTTCAGGCCTTGCAGCATCAGCACGTGTGAAATTACAGTCTTATATACCGCTGTCAAATTCAGTTGTTAAACAAACAGTCGTTTGGGCTCCAAAAATTTAGTTGGCAGCCTTTGATGCAGATGTCATTGTGAGATATACCCTTAATACATTTGGGTTACATTCAGAGATTTTAAATACCGCCATTTGGTGCACCAATATTGAATTCAGACCTACAGAGGTTCAGGCCCTGTGAGATACCACCTCTACATACAGGGGTTTGAATCAGGCATTTGAAATACAGCCATTTTAAATACCACCTTTTTGTGCAAAGATATATTTACTTCAGGCCTACAGAGGTTCATGCCCTCTGAGATACTATCTCTACATACAGGGGTTTGAATCAGGCATTTGAAATACAGCCATTTGAAATACAGCCATTTGGTGCAAAGAAATCTTTAATTCAGGCCTACACCGATTCAGGGCGTGTGTGATCCCCCCTATACATACAGGGGTTTGAATTAGGCATTTGAAATACAGCCATTTGAAATACAGCCATTTGGTGCAAATGTGGTGTCCCACTATGTAAATGTGGGCACTACTCAAGGGTCAATTGGGTCATATTGTTCTCCACCTCCTGTGGAAAATGGTCATTGTATTTTATATGGTATTTTTAATGTGTATTTTCCTGTTATCTCCTGTACCAGGCCTGTTAGGGGTAGTACCTCCTCCTAGGCAGTGGAGGGAGCTAGAGAACCCCCTAGTATATATAGTTAGGCCCAGACAGCAAAGAGTCAGTCCAGTTTAGTCCAGGAGGCTAGTGAGTGCAGTCTAGCCTGCCTGAGTTCCTGAGCAAAAGAAGCTCAGAAGTTAATCCAGGGGAAGAAGTTGCCTCCTGAAGATATCTAGTTCTTTTAAAAGTACAGTGCAGAGCCACTTTTATCCAGCCAAGTAGAGAGCTGAAGGGCAGAAGGATATTTTACAGCAAGAGGATATATACCAGAGGAAGGTTTCTCTATCGAAGGATAAAGCCAACAATAGGGCATACGGGCCTTTGAGAAAGCCAGACAGGACCTAAGGAAAATACAGCCCGATCTGTAAGTGTTATTCCCTCTGAGTATCTTGCAAGGACTTTGCCTGCCATTTATATGAAGCCTGCCTGTTACCAACCTTTTACATGTGAAACTAACTAAAGACTGTAAATAGTTGAACTGTTCAGTAAAAAGAAGTTCTAGTTCGCTGCAACTTGTGTTCCTCAATTATTCCTACAACAAATTGGTGTGCCACCTTTACCGGCACTGGCGTCACGAACTTTAAGAGATCTTGCCACCGGCACAATAAACCTGCAACATCCAGGGCACCTCACCTACCACCCGGCCTGGCCCATATACATAGAGAGTGCCCCAGAGGATCCATGTGCCAGCCTCTCCATCACTGCTGTACCTGCCCAGGGTATATAAAAACTGTGAGTACCAAGAACACCCTCAGTTTAGTAACTACCCCTGTGACCTCACATTCGCTCACCCTGCAGGGCTGCGTACTGCACAAATAAATCTTTAATTCAGGCCTACACTGATTCAGGGTGTGTGTCATCCCCCCTATACATACAGGGGTTTGATTCAGCCATTTGAAATACAGCCATTTGAAATACAGCCATTTTGTGCAAATAAATCTTTAATTGAGACCTAGTCTGGTTCAGGCCGTTTGAGATACCCCTTCTACATACTGTCGTTCTTTTTTACTATTAATTAAACACCCATTTAGGGCAAGTTCCTAAATTCAAAAAATATGAGGAGAGCGTCAAATAAGATATGTGGCCCAGGTCGTGGTGCTGCTGGTGGAGCTCCTGTTGCAGGGAGAGGACGTGGTAGATCTGTGCCAGCTACACGCACAAGTGAAACCTTTTCCACATGTGCGAATAGGCGACAAAACCTGCAGCGGTATTTGGTCGGGCCTAATGCTGCTCTACGAATGATGAGGCCTGAACAAGTACAGGCGATAGTAGATTGGGTTGCTGACAGTGGATCCAGTTCCTTCACATTGTCTCCCACCCAGTCTCCTGATGAAAGACCACAGTTAGCACCTGCAGCTGATGTCCATCAGTCTTTCACCTCACCCCCTTGCAAATCAGCCAAGCAGTCTTAGCCCCAAGTCATGCAGCAGTCTCTTCTGCTTTTTGATGACTCTGTTAGCAGGGTTTCCCAGGGCCATCCACCTAGCCCTGCCCAGAAATGGAAGAGACCGATGCCCAATCACTTACTTTTCAAGATAAGTACATGGGAGGACCATCGCAGCACATCTCGGATGATGACGAAACACAGGTGCCAACTGCTGGGGCTTTCGAAAGCATGCATACCGACAAGGAAGTCAGGAATGAACACTGGGTGGAAGATGATGTGGAGGACGATGAGGTCCTCGACCCCACATGGAATCAAGGTCATGCGAGTGACCGACATAGTTCAGAGGAAGAGGCGGTGGTCGCACAGAGCCACCAGCACAGCAGAAGAGGGAGCAGGGTGCAAAAGCGGAGCCGACCACAGCAAGGGACCGAGCACACCAAAGCCAGCTCCAAGGAGTTCCCTGGCAGTTCTTCAGACAATGTGCTGACAACAAGACACGAGTGGTTTGCACACTGTGCAATCAGAGCCTGAAGCGAGGCATAAACGTTCTCAACCTGAGCACAACCTGCATGACCAGGCATTTATGTGCAAAGTACGAGCTGCAGTGGAGTAGACACCTCAAAAACCAAGAAAGGTCTCTGGCTTCTCCTGCTTCCTCTTCTGCTGCAGTCGCTGCCTCTTCATCCACCTCTGGAGTGACAGTGCCACCTGGCACCCCACAAACAGAAGATCTGCCAGCAACACTAACACCTGGGTCACCAAGCATCTCCACAATGTCCCAAGGAAGCGTGCAGCTCTCCATATGCTAAATGCTGGAGAGGAAGAGGAAGTACCCCCCTACCCACCCACGATCCCTAGCCCTGAATGCCAGCATTTCTAAATTGGAGACGGATAGTTTTAAAGACCTTATGATGGTGGCTGTCCCACAGTACGTCGTGCCCAGCCGCCACTACTTTTCAAGGCGGGCCATCCCTTCCCTTCACAACCAAGTAGGGGACAAAATCATGTGTGCACTGCGCAAATCCATCTGTGGCAAGGGGCACCTGACTACGGATACATAGACCAGTAAGCACGGTCAGGGCTGTTATATCTCCATAACAGCACACTGGGTAAATGCAGTGGCGGCTTGGCCTGAGGCGGATAGCAGTTTGGAGCATGTCCTTATACCACCGAGGATTGCAGGGCGCTTCAATTTGCCTCCTGTTGCTTCCTCCTCCTATTCCACTTCCTCATCCTCTACCAGCTCCTCATCCGGTCAGCATAACACCTTTACCACCAACTTCAGCACAGCCAGGCCTAAACGACAGCAGGCAGTTTTAAAACTTATCTGTTTGGGGGACAAACCCCACACCGAGCAGGAGCTGTGGACGGGCCTTGAACAACAGACCGATGAGTGGTTTGTGCCAGTCAGTCTCAAGCCCGGCCTGGTGGTGTGCAGTAATGGGCAAAATCTCGTAGTAGCTCTGGGACTAGCCGGTTTGACGCACATCCCTTGCCTGGCGCATGTGCTGAATTTGGTGGAGCAGAGATTCCTTAAAAATTACCCCGACATGTCAGAGCTGCTGCATAAAGTGCGGGCCGTCTGTGCGCCCTTTCAACATTCTCACCCTGCTGCTGCTCGCCTGTCAGCGCTGCAGCGTAACTTCGGCCTTCCCACTCACCGCCTCATATGCGACGTGTCCACAAGGTGGAACTCCACCTTACACATGCTGGCCAGATTGTGCGAGCAGCAGCAGGCAATAGTGGAGTTTCAGCTGCAGCATGCACGGGTGAGTCGCTCGGCGGAACAGTACCACTACACTACCAATGACTGGGCCTCCATGCGAGACCTGTGTTCCTTGTTGCGCTGTTTTGAGTACTCCACCAACATGGCCAGTGCCTATAACGCCGTTCTCAGCGTTACTATCCCACTTCTATGCCTCCTTGAAAAAACGCTCCTGGCGATGATGGAAGAGGATGCGGCACAGGAGGAGGAAGAGGGATCATTTCGTAGGGTTTCCGGCCAGTCATTCCCAAGTGGCTCCGAGGGCGGGTTCCTGCACCCACAAACCCAAGGTACACAATTGTCCAGCCAGGGCACAGTTCTGGAGGATGAGGAGGTGGAGGATGAGGAACCATGTTGACAGCAGGGTGGCACCCAGACCAGCTCATGGCCATCACTGATGCGTGGATGGGAGGATACAGAGGACACAGATGATACACCTCCCACAGAGGACAGCTTTTCGTTGCCTCTGGGCAGCCTTGCACACATGAGCGATTACATGCTTCAGTGTCTCCGCAACGACCGCAGAGTTGCCCACATTCTAACTTGTGCTGATTACTGGGTGGCCACGCTTCTGAATCCCCGTTACAAGGACAACGTACCGTCTTTAATTCCATCACTGGAGCATGATCGTAAGATGTGCGAGTACAAGCGCACGCTGGTAGACGCGCTGCTGGTGGCATTCCCACCTGACAGCGGGGGCACAGTGGATCACAAGGCGAAGGCAGAGGAGGAGGAAGAGGTTGCCAACGCAGCTGGGGCACCGCCAGCACATCAGAAGGCAGGGTTAGCATGGCCGACATGTGGAAAAGCTTTGTCAGCACGCCAAAACAACCAGCACCACCAGCTGATATGGAACGTCTTAGTAGGAGGCAGCATTTCACCAACATGGTGGAGCAGTATGTGTGCACACGCCTACACGTACTGAATGACGGGTCTGCCCCCCTTCAACTTCTGGGTCTCCAAATGGCCTGAGCTTGCCTTTTATGCCTTGGAGGTGCTGGCCTGCCCTGCAGCCAGTGTATTATCTGAACGTGTGTTTAGCACGGCAGGGGGCATCATCACAGACAAGCGCAGATGCCTCTCCACAGCCAACGTGGACAAGCTCACATTCATTAAAATGAACCAGGCTTGGATCCCACAAGATTTGTCTGTACCTTGTGCAGAATAGACATTTATACCACCATCAAACATACATTCTTGTACTCAAGTCAAGTTCAATGATTCTTTGTTTTCTTTTTTTATTTGTCACAATATTTTGGGGGCTACCTCCCCCAATAAAAAAAATAAAACATTGTTGGCTCCTCCATTGCTGCCACCTACAACTCCATATCCACCTCCTTCTCTGAGTTGCAGGTTAATAATTTGTAATTTTTAGTTATTTGATTTTATTTAAAGTTATTTCCCTATCCACATTTGTTTGCAGAGCAGTTGCCATGCTCTTAAGCACATTTTACTGCCATTTACATTACTCTAGCCTTTTAAAAAACTATTTTATAGCCATTTTAATGCCAATTTTTGTGTCCTAAATTGAAAAAAATCTTATTTTCAATTGTCGAGTGACATTTTACTATTTTTGGCGTATACAAACCCCTGCTGAGCCTGGGTGACAGGGGCCAAAATCTCTCAAAATCCTCTGTTCTATTGTTGGTTGACATGAACTCCCTTTTGCCGTGAATAAAACCCCTGCTGTGCCTTCGTGACAGGGGCCTAAATCTCTCAAAATCCTCTGTTGTATTGCTGGGTGACAAGAAGCCCCTTTTGCTGTGAATGAACCCCTGCTGTGCCTGGGTGACAGGGGCCAAAATCTCTCAAAATCCTCTGTTCTATTGCTGAGTGACATAAACCCCCTTTTGCCGTGAATAAACCCCTACTGTGCCTGTGTAAGAGGCAGCCCTGATCATCCAGCAACATTTCCAACACATATATATATAGCAGACTGTCATGTTTCCCTCCAGCCACCAGAGGCCACTGTGGCTGAGTAGGACAGTGTGAGGAGTTGTTTCCAGAGGACAAGGAGTTAAGTGTTTTTCCCGGGCTGAGCAGAGAGCCTGGGGTGCAGGTGTCTGAGTACACAGGAAGAAGGACGCTGTGCACTGAGAGGGAGATCCACAGGGAAGATTAGAGTGATTCCTCCCTGCCTGCTGTGACACAGTATCTGAGACATTGGAGTGTGTTTGCTCCCTGACTGAGCTGATGTTTCCTGGTGCAGAAGAGAGACTGCTGTAGTGTGAGGCACTTACCAGAGGAACTGTGAGTGAATTCCAGGCCCTGCCTGATTACACGTCCAGAGCTGCTGATTATCTCTAACCAGAGTTACAGAGACTACAAAGAGAGGCCAGAGCTGAGCCACGCTGAAGCAAGCAAGCAACCAGATCGGGACCCAGACTGTACCTGCCTGCATGTGCCGGACACCGAACTGTGAGTGCACTGATGCTAACCGGAGCTAGGACATAGTGGAATAGGATTTAGTTTAGTGCACCGTAGAGGTGCACCCCGGGTAGCGGGGACAGATAGGACTACCTAGAAGAGAGTAGCCTGCTATTGTCTGTACTTGTGTTTGTGATTCATTTGTTTTCTTTATGCAAATTTCCATTATCTTTGTTGTGAATTCTCAAGCTGTTCATATTGTAAATCTGCTTCTCCGGCAGTTAGAGTTCTCCTTTAATAAAGCCGGTTTCTACTTCAGCCTCCTTGTCTGCTGCACTGTACTTGAGTCCTGCTCTACGGTCTCTTCCTCTGCTGACCGTTACAAGTGGCGCTGCGAGCAGGGTACAGTCACAGAGATGGAGGCGGCTGAAGGCAATGTGCATGATGTTAATGTGAGTACCTCAGGCAATGGTGGAACCCTTGCAAGGGCCCTTCCTATTGGCACGTTGTTCAACTTGCTACCCAAATTTGATGGCCAGAACATGACCTTGTCAGACTGGGTGACAAGGTTACAGAGTGCTGTTAGGATTTACAATGTCAGCCCAGAACTACAAGTAGAAATTGCTTTGGCCGCTCTCGAGGGTGAGGCCCGAAGAAATGTTCTCCTACAACCAGAAGCCACGCGCAATACATTGCAAGAGATGGTGAGATTCCTGGAAGAAATATATGGGGAAACAGCCAGTGCAGGGCACCTCCGGGCGAAGTTTTTTTACCGGATTCAACGGGAAGACGAAGGTGTCTCTCAGTACGCTACAGCCCTACAGGAAGTGTTGGCCGAGGTACAAAAAAAAGAGGCAGATGGGGTTACTGGCATGGGACCCATAGACCGGATACTGCGGGAACAATTTATTCTGGGGCTCTACAGCAATCCCCTGAAACAGGCTCTGCGGGAACGAGTCAGAGTAGACCCTACCCTAACCTTTCGACAAATTTTGGCAGAGGCCGTGACGCGAAACAAAGAAGACGGCTATGCTTCTGGAGTAATACGGACCCAGACCGTTACACCCCCCGGGGTTACAAGAAATGAGGAAGCCCTGGTCAGAGTGGTACAAGACTTGCAGAGCTCCCTGAGTGCCATGCACGAAAAGTTGACACACCTGGAGAAACGGATAGAGTCGCGCCATACTACTGAGGCTGCCTATCCAGCCCGACAACAAACCTATCAGGCGACTCCGTGGGTTCCTACACCCGAATGCCCTTATGCTAGTTTACCATACCATCAAGCCCCTCATTACCCTTCAGTGGGGCCATCCAGCCAAGCTCTGAGGGCACCTCCCACTCGCAGGCAAAAAGTGGGCCGTCAAGGGGCACAGTGTTGGCGGTGTGGAGATCTAGGACATTTCGCCAGAGAGTGTCGGAATAATCCAGCTGGACGCCAAGAGCCGCCGTTAAACTACCGACCCCTGCAGTAGTGGGGCGTACTGCAGGGGAGGTGGAGAGCCAAGTTACCCAGCAAAGCTCCGAACACCTGGTCGCAGGGTGCCCCACTATACGAGCTGAGTTCGAAGGTGTTCCTGTCGACTGCTTAGTGGATACTGGGTCTCAAGTGACAACTATGCCCGAGTCATTCTTCTACCGTTACTTTCAAGCGCTGGCCAAGCCAGAACGAGAGACACTGGTCCGGGTTACAGCGGCTAACCAACAACAGATTCCTGTCACAGGGGTCGTGTGGATGAATGTACGGCTATGTGGACAGGAAGTGGGGCGGAAAGGTATCTTGTTGGTCCCCGAAACGTTCAAAGAAGATGTGCCGGTGATAATGGGCATGAATATCCTGCGAGAATTGGATCAGATCATGTTCACCAAACGGGGGCCGGGTTACTGGAAACAAGCCACCCCGCACAAACCTACCCAGAAAGCATTTCAACGGCTAATCCGTTTTTGTGGAACACAGAAAAGTGTACCAGCACACCAGGCGGTGGGAACGATCCGAGCGCCAGGAAAGGCTACCTTCACCCTTCCCCCTGGTCGGGAGACCGTGCTGACGTTACCCGTGGGAACTTTCCGTAATCTTGAAGGCATGGAGGTGTTCGTTGAACCAACAGGCCTAGGAGAGCTGGGTCAGGACGTCCTGGTGGCCCGGACACTGGGAGTGGTCCAGAATGGACGAGTACCCATAAGAGCTGTGAATGTGGGATATCTAGAAGTTCCCTTGACGCCAGGGGTGGAACTGGCTCGTGTGTACCTACATCAGGGAGAAATCCTGAGTCAGAGAGAAGTGACTCTAGCTCCGGTAGGGGATGCTGGTTGGACCCTGGCAGTTACTGCCAGTGCAGAAGAGGCGCCGACCCCAGAATGGAATGGGGGAACCATCTTGGATCAAATGGAGATAGATGTTAAGGCTCTCAGTTTAGACCAACAGCGAGCAGTTGAAACCATGCTGTGGGAGAATCAGGCTGCGTTTGCCCGCCACGCCGATGACTTTGGCTGCACGAATGCTATCACACATGATATACCGACGGGGGACACTCCACCAATTCGGGAGAGATATCGACAGATTCCGCCCAAGTTGTACCAGGAAGTGAAGACGCTATTGAAACAGATGATAGATTCCGGAGTGGTGCGGGGAAGCCAGAGCCCTTGGGCAGCCCCAGTGGTGCTTGTCAAGAAGAAGGACGGCACTATTCGATTTTGTGTGGATTACCGGCGGTTGAATGCTTGCACTGCGCGAGACTCATATCCTCTGCCACGCATCGAGGAGTCTCTGACGGCTCTAGGACGAGCCAAATACTTCTCCACCCTGGATCTAGCAAGTGGGTACTGGCAAGTACCAGTGGCTGAGCAGGACAAGGCAAAGACAGCATTCATACTCCCCATGGGGTTATTTGAATTCAACAGGATGCCATTCGGACTGACTAATGCCCCTGGAACCTTCCAGCGGCTGATGGAGAGATGCCTGGGAGACCTGAATTTTGAAGCCACTCTGATATACCTAGACGATATCATCGTATACTCTGCTACTTTTCAAGAACACTTGAATCGGCTAGGGCAGGTACTCGAGCGACTGCGATCCCATGGCCTGAAGGTAAAGCCAAAGAAGTGTCATCTCTTCAAGAGGGAGATCGAGTACCTGGGCCATAGGGTGTCCCAAGACGGAGTGCTACCGTCCCAAGACAAAGTGGCTGCAATACGACAATGGATAGTGCCGAGAACACTGCGTGAGTTGAAGGCCTTCCTGGGACTGACT
Organism: Bufo gargarizans; assembly: GCF_014858855.1. NCBI lineage: Eukaryota > Metazoa > Chordata > Amphibia > Anura > Bufonidae > Bufo > Bufo gargarizans. The sequence continues at coordinate 194,998,773 of NC_058084.1, read as the reverse complement.
GGGTACTACCGGCGGTTCATCAAAGACTACGCAAAAATAGCGGGCCCTCTGAATGAGTTGTTGAGAGGAACGGCTGGGCAACCCAAGGGCCAAAGTATTCCCTGGGGACAGAAACAGGAAGAGGCCTTCCAGGCCCTGAAAGAAGCCCTGACATCAGCCCCCATCTTGGCTTATGCCGATTTTGATAAACCATTCATCTTAGCTACTGATGGCAGCCTCTACGGACTTGGGGCAGTCCTGTCGCAGGTACAAGATGGACATGAGAGAGTGATCGCTTATGCCAGTAGATCCTTGCGAGATACGGAGCGAAACCCCCATAACTACAGTTCCTTCCGGCTGGAACTCCTTGCCCTGGTGTGGGCTATGACGGAGAAATTTGCAGGATATCTGACAGGAGCTAAGATCTTCGTACGGACGGATAACAATCCCCTGGCCCATCTGGGTACTGCCAAGTTGGGAGCCCTGGAGCAACGCTGGGCGGCTCGCCTCGCAAAGTATGACTTCTCAATTCGCTACCGCTCCGCTACAGAGAACACTAATGCTGATGGTCTCTCAAGGGTTACTTTTGAAACTCCAGTAGGGGATATGGATGGACAAAAGGAAGAAGATGAAACTCCTGACTTCCGCAAGTTCGCTCCCCCAACAGTCGCGGCCCAGACAAGTGGGGAGGCCCGTAAGCTACCCAAAGCATTGGGGAGAACTAATGAAGAATGGGGCAGATTGCAAGATGAAGACATTGGACTGCAGCAAATGAAAAGCTGGGTAACCCAGTGCAGGAAACCCAACAAAGAAGAAAGGACTGATCTGGATGCCGAGATGAAGTCCGTTCTACATCAATGGGACAGACTGGAAGTGCATGGAGCTGTTTTGTTCCGCAAGTGGCAACAGCCTGCCGACCTAGAGGCGAGGTGGCAGGTAGTGATACCCAGAAGAATGGCACGGGAGATAGCCAAAGAGGCTCATGAGTTTGGAGCTCACTTCGGGCCAGTCAAGACATACCAGTGGCTGCAGCGTTATGTGTATTGTCCGCGACTGGAGGCCACAGTTGAAGAAGTTTGCCGACAGTGTCGAGTGTGTGAACTCACGAAGAGTACAGAACAGAGAGCACCCCTACAGTCCATCCAGACCACAGAACCGCTGGAAGTGTTGATGATAGACTATCTTCTTGTGGGACAATCGTCAAGAGGTCCACAGTATTGCCTGGTCATGATCGACCACTTCTCCAAGTTTGCAGTAGTCACCCCAACTCGGGACCAGACGGCCGAGTCCGCGGCACGAGCCATTTGTCAAGACTTCATTCGGGTCTATGGGTGTCCAAAGCGGATCCATTCAGATCAAGGGGCGTGCTTTCAAGGAAAAGTGATGGAAGAGCTACATCGACTGTACGGAATTGAAAAATCCAGGACAACTCCTTATCATCCCCAAGGAAACGGAGCCTGTGAGCGCTTTAACCGCACATTGCTGCAAATGCTGAGGACACTAGAGGAAGACAAGAGGGCACACTGGCCTGACTACCTGCCAGAATTAGTCTGGGCTTACAATAATCGTGTCCACACCACCACCGGTTACACCCCATACATGTTACTGTTCGGTAGGGCTGGTCGAGAGATCGTGGAATTAAACCTAGAACAGCCAGAAGACCTAATAGAGCGATCAACCACCTCATGGGTGAAAGAACACCGTCGGCGTCTCCAGACCATTCGCGGTTGGCAGGTCAGCGGTTACAGGAGAGAGCTCATACAGACCGTCCTCCAGTTCAGGAGGTTCCATTGCAGCCTGGGGATCGGGTACTGGTACGAGAGAAACGTCCCAGAGGCAAGTTGAGTGAGCGTTGGGAAGTACAGCCGTATAAAGTGATCAAGAGAGTGTACCCTAATGGTCCGGTCTACGAAGTGCAGGTTGAGAATGAGGAATTTGCTTCACGGACTCTACATAGGAATATGTTACGGCCATGCCGGTCCAAAGATCCCGCACCTGTTCAGAGGACACCTCCTCCTGCCCCATACTCAGAACTTGTTATCTCTGATGGAGATTATGGTGAAGACTGGTGGACTGCTCCCAACACTGAAGGAGCCTCCCAGGTTACAGGTGATGAAGGCACTGTCACAGAACCATTGCCGGCCCGTAATGGAGAGGGGCCCTCGGACACACCCGAACCTCCTATTGTGGTGGATGAATCCAGACTGGCAGTTCCTAGTGGAGAGAGTCAGGTCGTAACAGATAGCCAGGACCTCCGGAGATCCAGTAGGCTTACTGCAGGGGTTCCACCAAACAGGTACGCTGCTGATGAGTTCATTTGGTCCACCTGTATGTATTGTGGACAATGTTGTACTGCTGTATAAAAAGTTACATTAACCATTATTTCTATGGACTATATAGCAAGGCCGAGGACGGCCACCTTTAAGTGGGGAGGCATGTAAGAGGCAGCCCTGATCATCCAGCAACATTTCCAACACATATATATATAGCAGACTGTCATGTTTCCCTCCAGCCACCAGAGGCCACTGTGGCTGAGTAGGACAGTGTGAGGAGTTGTTTCCAGAGGACAAGGAGTTAAGTGTTTTTCCCGGGCTGAGCAGAGAGCCTGGGGTGCAGGTGTCTGAGTACACAGGAAGAAGGACGCTGTGCACTGAGAGGGAGATCCACAGGGAAGATTAGAGTGATTCCTCCCTGCCTGCTGTGACACAGTATCTGAGACATTGGAGTGTGTTTGCTCCCTGACTGAGCTGATGTTTCCTGGTGCAGAAGAGAGACTGCTGTAGTGTGAGGCACTTACCAGAGGAACTGTGAGTGAATTCCAGGCCCTGCCTGATTACACGTCCAGAGCTGCTGATTATCTCTAACCAGAGTTACAGAGACTACAAAGAGAGGCCAGAGCTGAGCCACGCTGAAGCAAGCAAGCAACCAGATCGGGACCCAGACTGTACCTGCCTGCATGTGCCGGACACCGAACTGTGAGTGCACTGATGCTAACCGGAGCTAGGACATAGTGGAATAGGATTTAGTTTAGTGCACCGTAGAGGTGCACCCCGGGTAGCGGGGACAGATAGGACTACCTAGAAGAGAGTAGCCTGCTATTGTCTGTACTTGTGTTTGTGATTCATTTGTTTTCTTTATGCAAATTTCCATTATCTTTGTTGTGAATTCTCAAGCTGTTCATATTGTAAATCTGCTTCTCCGGCAGTTAGAGTTCTCCTTTAATAAAGCCGGTTTCTACTTCAGCCTCCTTGTCTGCTGCACTGTACTTGAGTCCTGCTCTACGGTCTCTTCCTCTGCTGACCGTTACACCTGGGTGACAGGGGCCTAAATTTCTCTAAATCCTCAGTTCTATTGCTGAGTGACAAGATCCCCCTTTTGCCCTGAATGGTCCCCTGCTGTGCCTGGGTGACAGGGGCCTAAATCTCTCAAAATCCTCTGTTTTATTGGTGGGTGACATGAACTCCCTTTGCCGTGAATAAACCCCTGATGTGACTGGGTGACAGGGGCCTAAATCTTTAAAAATCGTCTGTTGTATTGCTGGGTGACATGAACCCCCATTTGCCGTGAATAAACCCCTGCTGTCCCTGGGTGACAAGGGCCAAAATCTCTCAAAATCATCTGTTCTATTGCTGGGTGACATGAACCCCCTTTTGCCGTGAATGAACCCCTGCTGTGCCTGGGTGACAGGGGCCTAAATCTCTCAAAATCCTCTGTTCTATTGCTGGGTGACATGAACCCCCTTTTGCCGTGAATGAACCCCTGCTGGGCTTGGCTGACAGGGGCCTAAATCTCTCAAAATCCTCTGTTCTGTTGCTGGGTGACAAGATCCCCCTTTTGCCATGAATGAACCCCTGCTGTGCCTGGGTGACAGGGGCCTAAATCTCTCAAAATCCTCTGTTCTATTGCTGGGTGACATGAACCCCCTTTTGCCGTGAATGAACCCCTGCTGTGCCTGGGTGACAGCGGCCTAAATCTCTCAAAATCCTCGGTTCTATTGCTGTGTGACATGAACCCCCTTTTGATGTGAATGAACCCCTGCAGTGCCTGGGTGACAGGGGCCTAAATCTCTAAAAATCGTCTGTTGTATTCCTGGGTGACAAGAACCCCCTTTTGCCGTGAATGAACTGCTGCTGTGCCTGGGTGACAGGGGCCTAAATCTCTCAAAATCGTCTGTTGTATTGCTGGGTGACAAGAACCCATTTTTGCAGTGAATGAACTGAACCCCTGCTCTGCATTGCTGACAGGGAACTAAATTTAGTGAAAACATCTGTTACTGATCGGAAGATGCGCGACTACAAGCGCACGCTGATGATAGCATTCCCACCTGGCAGAGGAGGAGGAAGAGGTCGCCAACGCAGCTAGGGCACCACCAGCACCTGAGAAGGCAGGGTTAGCATGGCCAAAATGTGAAAAAGCTTTGTCAGCCTTGGAGGTGCTGACCTGCCCTGCAGCCAGTGTATAGTGTGAGCGTGTTTTTTAGCACAGCAGAGAGCATTATCACAGGCCGCAGCCAATGTGGACAAGCTTATGTTTATTAAAATGAACCAGGCATGGATCCCACAGGTCTTGTCCGTACCTTGTGCAGAATAGACATTTATACCAGCCTCAACCATCCATTCTTGTACTCAAGTGCACTTATTCTTTGTTTTATTTTGTTATATGTCCCAATATTTCAGGGGATACCCCAATTTAAAAATAAAAAATAACACAAATCAGTGTTGGCTACCTATTCCTCCTTCACCGCCGCTTCCACCTACACCGCCACGTCAACCTACACCGCCACATCCACCCATCCACTGCCACCTCAACCTCCTACTCCTAGATCCAGATTGTTATTTTAAATTTTTCAGTATTTTATGTTATTTTAAGTCATTTTCCTATCCACATTTGTTTGCAGAACATTTGCCATGCTCTTAAAGGGGTTATCCGAGTTATTTTTTTGTTGTTCTTTCTATGTTCCTAACTAAGCAAATATAACAGCTTTCCAATTCACTCACTTTATCTCCGGTGGCTGGTTTCTCAGATTTCAATGAGGGTCACATGACCTGTGATGTCAGCTTCTCTCCCTGCTCTGATAAAGGTCGTTTACAAGCCTGTAAACAAGACGTCACTGTGCTGGCCACGCCCCCCTTCACTGCCGTCTACTCTCTGCTAGGATTCTTAACCCCTTCAGCTGCACAGCTCTGCAGGCAGTGAGGAGACAATGCTGGGCACTGGAGCTGATATACTAGAGAGAGCATTGCACAAGAAGGTATGGGGAAGATCCTGTGTGTATTAGCAGTGTCATTATACAGCTGGGACTTGTAGTTCTACACTTACAACATGTTGCAGAGTCTCCCAGCAGGCAGACATGTCACTCAGGGCAGCTCTTGTATTCACTCCCTTAGCAGTGTCATTATACAGCTGGGACTTGTAGTCCTACACATACAACATGCTGCAGAGTCTCCCAGCAGGCAGACATGTCACTCAGGGCAGCTCTTGTATTCACTCCCTTAGCAGTGCAGGGGGAGGGGCAGAGATTGTTTTTATTGCATGTAAACAAAGGGCCAGAATAGAACCAGGGAAATGAGGAAAAAAATATATTAATTTTTTGCATAAAATTTGCTTAGCTTAGTTATATATCAGATTTTCAGTGCTATATTATTTTTTTTTTCATAACTCCTTTAAGCACATTCTGATGCCTTTTGCAGCCCTCTAGCCCTTTCCAGGACTGTTTTAGAGCCAGTTTAGTGCCCAAAAGTTCGGGTCCCCGTTGACTTCAATGGGTTCGGGGTCAAGTTCGGGTCAAGTTCGTGTCCCGAACTGAACTTTTTTTTCCAAGTTCGGCCGAACTCGTCAAACTTGAACATCTAGGTGTCCGCTCAACTCTACCTATTACCCAAGTTCATTATCATCAGATGATAGTCTGGTCAACACAATCGTAATCACCGGGGGTCATTGTCATGGAACCATGAACCAGACGTACAACAAGAGATAAGTGGAAAATAAGAAGGTTTTATTGAAGAGCAAGCTGTAAGCAAAGTCCGAACGGATGGCTAAACCGAAGCAGGGTCTTGCGGAGACAGAGGTCAGGAACCAGAAGGGTAGTCAGACGAAGCCAGGAACAGGAACCAACGGGGTAGTCAGACGAAGCCGGAATCAGGAACCAACGGGGTAGTCAGACGAAGCCGGAATCAGGAACCAACGGGGTAGTCAGACGAGGCCAGGATCAGGAACCAGAAGCAGCAGCAGTCTTGGAAGCATGTGAACACAGGAGGACCAAGCAAGGAACTGAAGCCACAGACCTCCTATATATATGAGCTAGGCATCCAGCTCCTCCCAGTGGGAAGGAGGAGCCGCAGGGTGGGAGGCTACAAGAAAACCCAGAAACCAAGATGGCCGCCAGCACATGTCAAACGAAGGGAACAGCAAGGAGGTAAGACCATGACAGTACCTCCCCCTCAAGGGCCCCTCCTCCGCGGAGTAAGGAACGGTTTCTGAGGGAAGCGTGCGTGGAAGGCTCGGAGCAAGACAGGAGCATGGACATCTGCGGAGGGAACCCAGGAACGCTCCTCTGGACCATAACCACGCCAATGGACCAAAAACTGCACCCGGCCGCGGACCAGGCGTGAGTCCAGGATATTGCTCACCTCATACTCCTCACGATTGCCCACTTGGACCGGACGAGGCCGAGGAATCGAGGAAGTGAAACGATTACACACCAGTGGCTTCAACAGGGAGACATGAAACACGTTGGAGATCCGCATGCCAGGAGGAAGCGCAAGGGCATAGGCTACCGGGTTTACCCTGCGAAGCACTCGGAAGGGACCAACAAAGCGAGGCGCCAGCTTGGGAGTGGGCACTCGAAGGTTGAGGTTGCGGGTGGACAACCATACGCGGTCTCCGACCTGGTAGGAAGGAGCGGGCGCTCGTCTGCGATCAGCCTGGAGTTTCTGGCGCTGCGCAGAGACCTCAAGGGACCTCTGGATCTGTACCCAAGAAGCACGTAGGACGGAAAGGTGATCCTCCACAGCCGGAATATCCTGGGGAGAGAATACCTCCGGTAACACGGCAGGTTGGAACCCATAATTGGCCATGAAGGGAGACGTCCCAGAGGAAGAGTTCACCGCCGTGTTCCTGGCAAACTCAGCCCAAGGCAGGAGGTCAACCCAATTGTCTTGGTGATCGGAGACATAGCAACGAAGGAATTGCTCCAAGGCCTGATTGGATCGTTCTGCGGCCCCATTGGACTGAGGGTGGTAGGCCGAGGAGAAAGAGAGATGAATCCCCAACTGGGAGCAAAAGGCGCGCCAGAACCTGGACACAAACTGACTCCCCCGATCCGACACAATCTCCTTGGGCAAACCGTGCAACCGGAAGACCTCCCTGGCAAAAATCGAGGCCAACTCTTGTGCAGAGGGTAACTTCTTGAGAGGAACACAGTGGCACATTTTGGAAAACCGATCCACAATCATGAGAATGACCGTATGGCCTCGGGATGCAGGGAGGTCCACAATGAAATCCATCCCCAGGTGTGACCATGGACGCTCCCCGGTGGCTATGGGTTGCAAAAGGCCCAACGGAAGGTGCCGAGGGGACTTACTCTGGGCACAAACGGAGCATGCCGCTACATATGCGGCGATGTCGGAACGTAGAGAAGGCCACCAGAACAGACGTGAAACAGCCCAGGACAGCTGATTCTTTCCAGGGTGCCCCGCGGCCTTGGAGTTATGGTAGGTTCGCAACAACCGAGTGCGCAACTCCTCAGGCACAAAACATCTGCCGTTGGGTCTCCCAGAGGGAGCACCAGATTGAGCCGCCAAAATCTGCTCACCCAGAGGAGAAGTCAGGCTGGTGCGAATAGCGGCCAGGATCTGATTCGGGGGTATGACCGTAGTCGGAATCGACTCCTCCCCGGACAGCTCGGAGTACTGCCGTGATAAGGCATCCGCTCTGATGTTCTTGGAGCCGGGTAGGTAGGAGACCACGTAATTAAAACGTGACAAGAACAGAGCCCATCTGGCCTGACGTGGTGTCAATCTCTTGGCCTCAGAGAGGTAGGTCAGATTCTTGTGGTCCGTCAGGATGAGAACCGGAACCACCGAGCCCTCGAGCAAGTGCCTCCATTCTTTAAGGGCCTGCACGATGGCCAATAACTCCCTGTCACCAATCTGATAGTTGCACTCCGCGGAAGACAGTTTCCGGGAGTAAAACCCACAAGGAAGCAGAGGGCCCTCTGGTGTTCTACGCTGAGACAGGAGGGCGCCTACTCCCGTCTCAGACGCGTCCACCTCGAGGACAAAAGGCAACCCAGGGTTGGGATGCGGCAGAATCGGAGCCGACACAAAGGCGGACTTTAGAGCCTCAAAAGCTCGGATGGCCTCGAGCGGCCAGACCTGAGGATTACTGCCCTTCCTGGTCAGATCCGTGAGAGGCTTGGCTAGCATGGAAAAGTCCCTGATGAACTTCCGATAATAATTGGCGAAGCCCAAAAAGCGCTGCAGGGCACGAAGCCCACTGGGCTGGGGCCACTGTAAGACAGCCGAAACCTTCTCAGGATCCATGGAGAACCCCTCAGCGGAAATGATGTAACCTAAGAAGGTTACCTGGGATCGGTGAAATTCGCATTTCTCAAGCTTACCGAACAGCTTGTTCTCTCGTAAGCGTTGCAACACTCGTCTGACATCCAGAATGTGGGCCTCCATGGATGCAGAATATACCAAGATGTCATCCAAATAGACCACCACACACTGCTGCAACAGGTCACGGAAAACATCGTTGATGAATTCCTGGAAGACTGCGGGCGCATTGCACAACCCAAAGGGCATAACCAAGGATTCATAATGACCGGTCCTGGTGTTAAACGCGGTCTTCCACTCATCGCCCGCCTTGATCCTTACCAGGTTATATGCCGCCCTCAGGTCGAGTTTGGTAAAGACCGTGGCCCCTTTGAGGCGATCGAACAGCTCGGAAATCAAGGGTATCGGGTAAGCGTTCTTGATCGTGATGCGATTGAGACCCCTGTAATCGATGCAAGGCCTCAACTCGCCGCCCTTCTTTTTCACAAAGAAAAATTCAGCCCCTGCCGGGGACGAGGATTTGCGAATGTGTCCGCGTGAAAGCGCCTCCCTCACGTACTCCTCCATGGCCTCATTCTCCGCTACCGACAGTGGATAGACTTTGCCACGAGGAGGAACGGCACCGGATTGTAACTCTATGGCACAATCGTATGGGCGGTGCGGAGGTAGGGCAACCGCGCGCACCTTATCGAATACATCCCGGTACTCTTCGTATTCAGGAGGCAACAGAGAGTCAGAGGAAGTACACAGCAACTTGACAGGCCCATGGATGCAACTAGCCCCACACTGCGGTGACCACGAGAGGATCTCGACAGATCTCCAATCGAAAGTCGGATTATGCTTCTGGAGCCAGGGGTACCCCAAGACCACCGAGTAGTGTGGAGACGAAATAACCTGGAGACAGACCGACTCTCTGTGAACGGCACCAATGGCTATCCCCACTGGAAGGGTCTCATGAGTCACGTGTGGCGGCAGAAGGGGTCTGCCGTCTATCGCCTCAAGAGCCAGTGGGGAACCTCGAGGCTGCAGAGGAATGGAATTGGCGGCAACGAACACTCTATCAATGAACAAACCACCAGCACCAGAGTCCACCAACGCCTGGGTCGTCACCGAGCCCCCGACCCAGGAGAGGACAACCGTGATCAGTGGTTTGTCAACACGGGAAACCGGGGACGAGGAGACTCCACCCAAGATCTGCCCCCGACAGGACCTCAGGTGCGAGCGTTCTCCCGGACGGTTCGGACATGCCAACCGAAAATGCCCACCGAGACCACAGTACATGCATCGGCCCTCGCGTCTCCGGAGTACCCTCTCCCCCTCAGACAGGCGAGTAAACCCCCGCTGCATGGGTTCACCCCCAGACAAGTCATCCCCAGGAGGCGTGGGAGGAGAGGGAGGCACGGGTGGGACAGCAAACGTAGGCGCCAATCTCTTAGGAGACCTCCGCAGGCTCTCCTTAAAGGAAGGTCTCTCCCTGAGTCTGGTGTCAATCAAAATCAGGAAAGAAATAAGAGACTCGAGCTCCACTGGTAGGTCCTTAGCTGCAACCTCATCCTTCAAGGCATCCGAGAGACCATGAGAGAAAGCAGCGACCAGAGCCTCATTATTCCAGCCCACCTCTGCTGCCAGGGTACGAAACTCAATGGCGTATTCAGCTACGGATCGTGAACCCTGTCTGATGGACATAAGGAGCTTCGCAGCAGAGGCAGCACGAGCCGGCACATCGAATACCTTCCGGAGAGAAGCAACAAAACCGGAAAACTCGGCAACCACCGGATTGTTGTTCTCCCATAAAGGGCTGGCCCAGGCCAAGGCCTTGTCCGAGAGCAGCGAGATCAAGAAGCCCACCCTTGATCTCTCAGTAGGAAAGGCATGTGGCAGCAACTCGAAGTAAATGCCCACCTGGTTAAGGAAACCTCGGCACTGAGTTGGCTCTCCCCCAAAGCGCTGTGGAAGGGGGGCAGAACCGGTCATACCCTGAAACACCACAGGCGCAGCAACAGGTGTCAGGGTAGACTCTGGCGCAACAACCGGAGCGGCAGTAGGAGCGGGCCCAGGAGCGACAACCGACCCATCGGCAACGGAAGCTAAATGAGCCGTGCGTTCAAGCAGGGTTTGCAACGCCACAGCGAACCGACCCAACAGGTGATCCTGCTGATCAAGTCTGGCAACCAGCGTAGGTAGCGAGGGTGGCCCTGTACCGTCAGAATTCATGGCTTGGTCCTAATGTCATGGAACCATGAACCAGACGTACAACAAGAGATAAGTGGAAAATAAGAAGGTTTTATTGAAGAGCAAGCTGTAAGCAAAGTCCGAACGGATGGCTAAACCGAAGCAGGGTCTTGCGGAGACAGAGGTCAGGAACCAGAAGGGTAGTCAGACGAAGCCAGGAACAGGAACCAACGGGGTAGTCAGACGAAGCCGGAATCAGGAACCAACGGGGTAGTCAGACGAAGCCGGAATCAGGAACCAACGGGGTAGTCAGACGAGGCCAGGATCAGGAACCAGAAGCAGCAGCAGTCTTGGAAGCATGTGAACACAGGAGGACCAAGCAAGGAACTGAAGCCACAGACCTCCTATATATATGAGCTAGGCATCCAGCTCCTCCCAGTGGGAAGGAGGAGCCGCAGGGTGGGAGGCTACAAGAAAACCCAGAAACCAAGATGGCCGCCAGCACATGTCAAACGAAGGGAACAGCAAGGAGGTAAGACCATGACAGTCATGTAACTAATTAGCACGGAGGAGTGTATTTGGTTATCGGAATGAACCACACAAATCGACTCGATCCACACGCTCAAAACGGCCATGCACCAACACCCACAGAATCGAGAAATAGGTATCAATCTGTCAATCCTTTCTGTGTCCGGGCCGGGTGAGGCTTCCCGTGCGTAGTCAAATTAAGCCGGAGGCTCCACTCCTGGTGGTGCCCTTCCATCAATTAGTTTGTTTCAGCTTTGCAACCATACTGCTCGATGGGAAATGGGAATAACGCTGCCGAGGATCGTCTTCGAACCTCCAACATAAGTTGTTTATTAATGAAAACGTTCGTGGCAACAAAGGTTGCTTGCACCGGTACAAGAATTTCACCTCTACAGGTACAATACGGATGGCACCGGCCATTCCTCTTCCAATGAGTTCAGTTTGATCGTCCAAGAGTCCAGTCAACACAATCGAAACCACTGTCCGTCCCTCTTAGTCATGGCCCTAGTTCCGAAAATCAAAAAAAATTTGGTCTGAACTTGTTCTTTATATAAAAGTAAATATACAGGAAAGAATGTTTCCTAACAATTTTTCATCTAAAATCACTTTTATCTTTATCGGTTTTGTGAGTTTTATGGTCAGTCTGTAAAAGTGGCGTACAACTCGGGCAACATTGCTACCAGCAGTGACAATGTAGTCCAAGATGAATCCAGACATCCTCCCCATGCTGTCCCCAACCCATTTCGATGGTGTTTCCATCTATTTCTGACCTTTTCCTATGAACCAGGCACCCTCCCCTCTTCAGAGCAGGGGGTGCCTGGTTTAATGCTTGGGTCCTCCCATTGACTTCTATTGGTCACGGGTGCTCAGTAGAGCACCCGAGCATCCCGGTGTGCTCGGGCAGAGCACCCGAGCATTGGGGTGCTCGATCATCACTACCAACTGCCATAAACACAGTTTTACTCCAGGTTTCCAGACATTTTACTCCAGGTCACTGTTATTAACCACTACCCGACTGCCTAACGCAGGATTACGTCCTGTGGGCGGCTGGGTTATTCCTCTTGAGAGGCGAGATTTCCTGTGAACGCGCGCACACAGGAGCGTGCATTCACAGGATCGGACAGTGAACCAGTGGATCTAAAGCATGCCAGCGGCGATCATTCGCTGGCAGGCTGTAGATGCGATTTTTTTAACCCTTGAAAGGTATATCAGATGCTATCAAAACAGCGTCTGATATACCTGCTACCTGGTACTCTGGTGTTCCCTTTTGCTTGGATCGACCACCAGAGGACACAGGCAGCTCTGTAATAGGTAGCAGCTAGCACCACACTACACTACACCCCCCCGCCACTTATTAACCCCTTATTAACCCCTGATCACCCCCCTGTCATTGATCACCCCACTGTAAGGCTCCATTCAGACGTCCGTATGTGTTTTGCGGATCCGTGGATCCGCGGATTAGCAAAACACGGACACCACGGATCTGCAAAACACGGACACCGGCAATGTGCTTTCCGCATTTTTGCGGATCCGCACATTGCCAGAACTATATAGAAAATGCCTTTTCTTGTCCGCAATTGCGGACAAGAATAGGACAAGTTCTATAGGCTCTACAAAAACTGCAGTGTTCGCCCGATCAGGCCTGATCTTGTGCGCCCACTTGCTTTCAGTCCGCCCCACCGTAGTGACAGTATTTTTTTTTTCTGATCACTGCCCAAAAACTTTAAAATCTCTGCGGCGCTATAAAGATCACTTTTGAGGGGCACTTTTGAGGGGCATTAAATTAGACATTTATATTCCAGACTTCTTCTCACGCTTTAGGGCCCCTAAAATGCCAGGGCAGTATAAATACCCCATAAGTGATCCCATTAGACACCCCAAGGTATTCCGTGAGGGCATGGCGAGTTCCTAGAATATATATATTTTTTTGGCACAAGTTAGCGTAAAATGTTTTTTTTTTTTCTCTTACAAAATCATTTTCCGCTAACTTTTGCCCAAAAAAAATTATTCTAGGAACTCGCCATGCCCCTCACAGAATACTTTGGGGTGTCTTCTTTCCAAAATGGGGTCACATGTGGGGTATTTATACTGCCCTGGTATTTTAGGGGCCCTAAAGCGTGAGAAGAAGTCTGGAATCCAAATGCCTAAAAATGCCCTCCTAATAGGTACTCATTGGAATTTGGGCCCCTTTGCGCACCTAGGCTGCAAAAAAGTGTCACACATGTGGCATTGCCGTACTCAGGAGAAGTAGGGCAATGTGTTTTGGGGTGTATTTGTACATATACCCATACTGTGTGTGAGTAATATCTCTGTAAATTACTTCTTAAATTTTTTTTTTGTTTTTTTGTTTTGTTTGTCTCATATTCCACTAACTTGTGACAAAAAAATTAAATCTCACTATACCCCTCACGGAATCCAAATGCGTAAAATTTTTTAGACATTTATATTCCAGACTTCTTCTCACGCTTTAGGTCCCCTAAAATGCCAGGGCAGTATAAATACTCCACAAGTGACCCCATTTTCGAAAGAAGACACCCCAAGGTAATCCATGAGGGGTATGGTGAGTTCATGTAAAATTTAATTTTTTGTCACAAGTTAGTGGAATATGAGACTTTGTAAGAAAGAAAAAAAAAAATTCCGCTAACTTGTGACACAAAATTAAAACTTCCATGAACTCACTAGGCCCATCAACGAATACCTTAGGGTGTCTACTTTCCGAAATGGGGTCATTTGTGGGGTGTTTCTACTGTCTGGGCATTGTAGAACCTAAGGAAACATGACAGGTTCTCAGAAAGTCAAAGTGCGTAAATTCAAATTTTTGCACCATAGTTTGTAAACGCTATAACTTTTACCCAAACCAATAAATATACACTTATTGCATTTTTTTTATCAAAGACATGTAGAACAATACATTTTGAGAAAAATTTATATAGAAATGTAGTTTTAATTGAAACATTTTACAACTGAAAGTGAAAAATTTCATTTTTTTGCAAAAATTTCGGTCAATTTTGATTAATATAAAAAAAAGGTTAAAATGTCAGCAGCAATGAGATACCACCAAATAAAAGCTCTATTAGTGAGAAGAAAAGGAGGTAAAATTCATTTGGGTGGTAAGTTGTATGACCGGGCAATAAACCGTGAAAGTAGTGTAGTGCAGAATTATAAAAAGTGGTCTGGTCATTAAGGGGGCTTAAGCTAGGGGAGCTGAGGTGGTTAAAGGGGTGGGCACTATGAAGTTCCCTGTTAAAGGAGCGGTTACTGTTAAAGGTGCACTCATTGTGAAAGTCACTGTTAAACGGGCGGTCACTGTGAAAGTCACTGTTAAAGGGGCGGGCACTGTGAAAGCCACTGTCAAAGGGGCAGTCACTGTGAAAGTCACTGTCAAAGAGGCGGTCACTGTTAAAGGTGAGGCCACTGTGAAATTCACTGTCAAAGGGGCAGTCACTGTGAAAGTCACTGTCAAAGGGGTGGGCACTGTGGAGGTCTCTGTTAAAGGGGCAGGCTTTGTGGAAGTCACTGGTAAAGGGGTAAGCACTCTTAAGTTCACTGTTAGGCCTCATGCACACGGACGTTTTTTTTCACGGTCCGCAAAACGGGGTTCCGTTGGTCCGTGATCCGTGACCGTTTTTCCGTCCGTGGGTCTTCCTTGATTTTTGGAGGATCCACGGACATGAAAAAAAAGTCATTTTGGTGTCCGCCTGGCCGTGCAGAGCCAAACGGATCCGTCCTGAATTACAATGCAAGTCAATGGGGACGGATCCGTTTGATGTTGACACAATATGGTGCCATTTCAAACGGATCCGTCCCCATTGACTTTCAATGTAAAGTCTGGAGTTCTGTTATACCATCGGATTGGAGTTTTCTCCAATCCGATGGTATATTTTAACTTGTAGCGTCCCCATCACCATGGGAACGCCTCTATGTTAGAATATACTGTCGGATATGAGCTACATCGTGAAACTCATTTCCGACAGTATATTCTAACACAGAGGCGTTCCCATGGTGATGGAGACGCTTCAGGTTAGAATATACAAAAAAACTGTGTACATGACTGTCCCCTGCTGCCTGGCAGGTGCTGCCAGGCAGCAGGGGGCAGACCCCCCCCCCCTGTTTTTAACTCATTGGTGGCCAGTGGGCCCCCCCTCCCCTGTTGTTAACTCGTTGGTGGCCAGTGTGCGCACCCCCCTCCCTCCCTCCCTCTATTGTAATAATAGCATTGGGGCCAGTGTGCGCGCCCCCCCAACCCCCCCCCCTCCCTCCCTCTATTGTAATAATAGCATTGGGGCCAGTGTGCCCCCCCCCCCCCCCGATCATCGGTGGCAGCGGAGTAGAAGATTCATACTTACCTGGCTGCTGGCTGCTGCGATCTCTGTGTCCGGCCGGGAGCTCCTCCTACTGGTAAGTGACAGGTCTGTGCGGCGCATTGCTGTCACTTACCAGTAGTAGGAGCTCCCGGCCGGACGCAGACATCGCAGCAGCCAGCAGCCAGCAGCCAGGTAAGTATGAATCTTCTACTCCGCTGCCACCGATGATCGGGGGGGGGGGGGGGGGGGTGTGCGCACACTGGCCCCAATGCTATTATTACAATAGAGGGAGGGGGGGGAGGGTTGGGGGGGTGCGCACACTGGCCCCAATGTATTAAAACAATAGGGGGAGGGAGGGGGGGTTGGGGGGGCGCGCGCACACTGGCCCCAATGTATTAAAACAATAGAGGGAGGGAGGGAGGGGGGTGCGCACACTGGCCACCAACGAGTTAACAACAGGGGAGGGGGGGGCCGCACAATGATATTCAAACTGGGGAGGGGGGGGTCTGCCCCCTGCTGCCTGGCAGCCCTGATCTCTTACAGGGGGATATGATAGTACAATTAACCCCTTCAGGTGCCGCACCTGATGGGGTTAATTGTACTATCATATCCCCCTGTAAGAGATCGGGTGCTGCCAGGCAGCAGGGGGCAGTCTTGTACACAGTTTGTAGTGTATTCTAACTAGAAGCGTCCCATCACCATGGGAACGCCTCTGTGTTAGAATATACTGTCGGATCTGAGTTTTCACGAAGTGAAAACTCAGCTCTGAAAAAGCTTTTATGCAGACGGATCTTCGGATCCGTCTGTATGAAACTAAAACCTACGGCCACGGATCACGGACACGGATGCCAATCTTGTGTGCATCCGTGTTCTTTCACGGACCCATTGACTTGAATGGGCCCGTGAACCGTTGGCCGTGAAAAAAATAGGACAGGTCATATTTTTTTCACGGCCAGGAAACACGGCTCACGGATGCGGCTGCCAAACGGTGCATTTTCCGATTTTTCCACGGACCCATTGAAAGTCAATGGGTCCGTGAAAAAAAACGGAAAACGGCACAACGGCCACGGATGCACACAACGGTCGTGTGCATGAGGCCTTAATGGGGCAGCCACTATGAAGGTCACTGTTAAAGAGGTGGTCAATGCTAAAGGGACGGTCACTGTTAAAGGGGCGGGCACTGTGGAGGTCACTGTTAAAGGGGCAAGCACTGTAAAAGGGGCAGTCACTTTGAAAGTCACTGTTAAAGGGGCGGTCACTGTTAAAGAGGCGGTCACTGTTAAAGGGGCGGCCACTGCAAAATTCACTGTTAAAGGGGTGGTCACTGTTAAAAGGGCGGTCACTATGAAAGTCACTGTTAAACGGGCGGTCACTGTGAAAGTCACTGTTAAAGGGGTGGTCACTGTGAAAGTCAATTTTAAAGGGGAGGTCACTGAGAAAATCACTGTTAAAGGGGCGGTCACTGTTAAAGTGGCGGCCACTGTAAAAGTCACTGTAAAAGGGGCAACAATTGTGAAAGTCACTGTTAAAGAGGCGGTCACTGTGAAAGTCACTGTTAAAGGGGCGGTCACTGTGAAAGTCACTGTTAAAGGGGCGGTCACTGTTAAAGGGGCCGTCACTGTGAGTCACTGTTAAGGGGGCAGTCAATGTGAAAGTCATTTTTAAAGGGGCAGTCACTGTAAAAATCATTGTTAAAGGGGCGGTCACTGTGAAAGTCACTGGTAAAGGGGTTTTCACTGTTAAATGGGCAGTCACTGTGAAAGTCACTGTTAAAGGGGCGGTCATTGTGAAAGTCACTGTTAAAGGGGCGGTCACTGTGAAAGTTATATCTAAAGGGGCGGTCTATGTGAAAGTCACTGTTAAAGGGGCGGTCACTGTTAAAGTCACTGTTAAAGGGGCGGTCACTGTGGAAGTTACTGTTAAAGGGGTGGGCACTGTGAATGTCATTGTTAAAAGAGCGGCCACTATGAAGGTCACTGTTAAAGGGTTGGTCAATACTAAAGGGGCGGTCACTGTTAAAGGGATGGGCACTGTGGAGGTCACTGTTAAAAAAGCAGGCACTATGAAGGTCATTGTTAGGAGGTCGGCACTCTGGAGGTTAATGTTAAAGGGGCGGCCACTGTGGAGGTCAATGTTAAAGGGGCGGGCACTGTGGAGGTCATTGTTAAAGGGGCGGGTCCTGTAGAGGTCACTGTTATGGGGAAATTGTCGATATGTGTAAAGGCCGATTTATTGGCCTGCATTTGTAGGAGGGGTGTAGCTGCCTTTATATCCGGCATACGCCCCTCCCTCAATGAACGTCTCGTCTCTACCTACCACACGTGGAGGCAGGTGACAGCGGAGTTCCTGGCTCACGGGTCTGCGGTCAAAGGTGAGTATGCTGCCTCATCCAGCAGCCATGTCCACGTAGTCTGGCCGGCGGTGTCTCGGCTCCCCAAGGTGAGGGGGAGCACCACTGCACCGGAACAATAGGCAAGGGAGCTACGTGCGGCTCCCCACGTGGCCATTCATCATAGGGTTGCAGGGGACAGCGTGTTCCCAACTCCGGCGCAGCGGTAAAGTCTTAGCAGTTAGATAGGAAGGTAGAGAGGCAGAGCTGGAGCAGGCTCGGTGGTCTATTCGTCAGGTCTGCCTGCTCCAGATCAGTGCACAGGTCAGATCCCTGCTTGCTGGTGAAGATTAAAATAAAATATTTAGTATATAAGGGGGGGGGGGTACATATGTGGTTTAGGCAATTATGTTAAGCACCCTGTTTGTAGTTTGTCAGCAGGCTTCTCTTTAAGTTGCAGCACATTGTGTCATATTTTCCCACAAAAAAAGGGGGGGGGGAGAGGCTGAGGCTGTTTGTGTAGGTTAATCAGGTTTTATTCTCAGTTTGGTACTATATTATAGTACTGCTACACAGCATGGTTTTACGCCGTATGTTTCTTTGTACTAGGCTTAGTCGTACACGCAGCACAGCGTTTGTTCCGTTCAGTTTTGTTACTTTTGGTTTCCGCATTACTATTGTAATGTTTTAATTCCTGTTTACTCTTGTACACTGGTGTTTCATGATTTGACGTTCGTTTCTAGGTCCGTGCTTCCCCTTTCTCGAGTATTGCCAGAGTTTTTCTTTCAGATCAGGGTGTGCTATTTTCTTCCTATCGCAGCTGTCAGTCTTCAAGGCTAATCCAGTACGGTTGTGATGTCACGCGCTTCAGACATCGTTGAAGCTTCAGTGGACGAAAATGTCACCGCCATGTCGGAAGGGGGCAGTATACCGTCCTTGCGCTCTTGGACTATATCTAGACTAATGTCAGAGCTTTCCAAGAGGGGTTCCCTTTCCCGGCTACCGCCAGAAAGGCCGAATTGTACCGACTGCTAACAAGCTCAGTGGGCCCACGTCAACATGAGGTTACTGTGGCTACAATACAGACGTCTCTTGGTCAATTGCACGCCATGTTAAATAATGTCACGTCAACCGTTAATAGTTTCCAGGCTAGGTTGGAAGCTTTAGAATCTCGCAGCTCTGTCGTCCCGGTTTCACCTCCAGACGTACCTGTGGCTTCGACGTCAGCAGCAGATCCCCCTCATGCAATGACGTCTGTGCTGGTACTTGCTCCCGCCCATTTTGTCCCGACGAATATCAGAAAGGACATTCTTAAGGTAGGGATGTTAATCTCGCTTCTCTGTTAATTGCCACCAGGGATATTTCTGACAATAAGGTTATTGCCTGTGGTGAGGTATCTGTTGTATTGAGGGGTCGCAATCAGAGACTGAACCGCAAATTGACAATCCCTGAATTTGTCATGGCCTTCAGCCTGTACAGAGATGTTGTTTGTTCTGTAAGATCCGACAGAAGGGAGGAGCTTGATTTATATCTGTTTAGAGTCACGGAGTTGGGGTATTATGGTGGTAATTCATTTTATGATTACCTCTGTTCTTTTTCCGCCAAGGCCGCCGCGGCTCTCTCGCAGTTTCAGTTTGTAACAAACTGGGCAAGTTTACATACCGAGCTGTTTTGTAGACACTTTGCTGGTCTTAAAGCACCATCCTGCACATTGTGTCAATCCATTTTCCACTCCACAGAGTGATGTCACAAGTCCGCTGCCGGTTTTCAGACTAGCCCCTCTAGTTCACTGTCCGGGCCGGACGCTCTCAGGCCTTCAGGGTCAGTTGATAAGTTAGGTCGACCTGTTGTATACCTGCGTAAGGCTCAGATTTGCAACAACTATAATTTTGCTGTATGTCATTTCAGCCAATGTTGTTTGTTGCACATCTGTACTAACTGTTTTAGGGCATATCCTAAGGTTACCTGTACATTAAAATCAATCAAAGCCTATATGAGTGTCATCAATATTGATTGCCTTCGGTGGTATCTGCTAGGGCATCCCGATCCCAATTTTGTGGAGTTTTTATCATCAGGTTTTTCCATAGGTATTCAGACCGGGTTGGTTTCATTGCCAGAGTCTACTCACGAGTGTAAAAATCTGCAGTCAGCTGGTAGAAAGCCCAGCGCAGTAGACGCATTGATTAAAGCTGAGTCGGACAAAGGTTTCCTCATCGGTGGCGAGTCAGCCCGGTTGGGGTAGTCACAGGCAAATTCAGCAAGAAAGAAAGACTCATCATTGATTTGTCAGCCCCGCATGGGTCCCATGTTGCTAGTCTCAACATCCTCATCCCATCGGAGGAGGTTAGCATGAAGTATTCCTCCATTCCTCCATTGACCAAGCCATAGCTATCATCATGCACTTAGGTCCTGGAGCAGTGTTATCTAAGGCAGATATATCCGAGGCCTTTAAACTTCTCCAGATCATGCCGGCCCTCTGGCAGTGGCATGGCATTAAGTGGAGAGACCAGTATTACTTCTCTTCGAAACTCACGTTTGGCTCTAAGAGCAGCCCGTGGCTATTCGATCAGTTGGCACAGGCCCTCCACTAGGTGTTAGAGAACAAGGTACAGTGTGAGAATGTCATCCATTATTAAACGACTTCTTGCTGATAGAGAAGCCAGGAGTTTCCCCAGTAGGTCTCAAGAAGCTTCCGGATTGTTTCTCTCGGTTAGACGTCCCAGTGTCCCTTAAGAGGGTTGAGGGTCCATCCACTGTCATCACCTTCATGGGCATTGTTTTAGACTCGCAATACATGCTAGCGAAGTTACCCACAGATAAACTGGTCAGGATCAGGGAAGTGATACACAGGTTCATGGTTACTACTGTGACCACTAAGGCCGAGTTACAATCACTGTTGGGCATGCTGAACTTTGCCATGCGTATAATCCCACAAGGCAGGTCATTCATTTCTCGTCTGTTGACTCTCCTCCCCTCAGCACCTTGTCAGGACAGCCCGGTGCTCTTGGACAGTCTGGCTCTAGCGGATCTTCACATGTGGGATTACTTTCTCCACCCTTTTCATTCCCGCAATATGTAATAGTTTTCCTGTAATTTTTTCTGACGCAGCTGCACGTTCAGGGTTTGCAGCCATTTTTGGCACCCATTAGGTTGGCAGGGGAGTGGCCAGTCGAAGTCAGACGAATCCCGGGTTTCTTGCAGACCTCAGCACTATTTGAGTTGTATCCCATTGTCGCGGCCGTCCGTTTTAGGGGTAGCAATTGGTCTAATTGCTCAGTTTTGTTTGTTACAGATAACACAGCTGTTATCGTTATTTATATTGTTATATCCTTACATATTATGAGTTTCCTAAGGTGCCTAGTACAACTTTCATTAATACATCATTTCCATTTCAGTTGTGCACACTTGCCTGGTACACAAACATGGCAGCGGATGCCTTGTCACGAGCTAATACCTCCCTTTTCTTTCAGATCATGCCAGAAGCGGACATCACAGGATGATTCCTCCACACAAGTCACTAGTCCTGGTCTAACTGAACACCTAGCTACTGCTCACATGTTGCTTGCTAAATCTCTCTCACCTAATACAGGCCAGAGTTTACCACACAGGGTGGAACACATATTGTAGGTTCCAGGAGCGGTTCCCTCAGGGGCAGTCCAGCTTTGTAGAATATGTTCTTGCCTTCATAGGGTTTTGTCACTCCGAGTTGAAGTTATCCCATAATTCGGTTAGGTCCTACCTAGCAGGGGTTCAGCACTTTCTGGCTGTGAGCTACCCGGATCGCTGTTCCTTATTCTCTGTCCACGCTGTTAAGGCGGCTTTGAGGGGTCTGTGTAAATGTAGAGTTAAAAGGACGGGTCCGTAGACAAGCCATTTCAGGTCAGGTTTTCCGTGATCTCTCTGATGCCTTAGACAAGGGTCCTTATGGTTTCCTCCTTAGCCTAGTGTTCAAAGCTGCTACTATTTATTTAGCCTTTTATGTTTTTTTGAGACCTGGTGAGTTAACGAGCTCCTCCAACAGCAGTAAGTTCGTAGCAATTAGCCACTGGTTCCGAGTGTTGAGGGTTTCTCTTTACTATTGCCAGTGTCGAAAACGTCACAGGTGGGTCCTCCGGCTCAGGTGTCATTCTTCCCCACAGAACACTGTTGGTGCCCTGTCCGATGTACTCCATCAGTTACTGGCAGCATTAGATGGCCTTGGGCCGAGTAGTCCATTATTGCCTTTCGGCCAATTCCTTCTCAGAACCCACCAATTTGTGTCCCATATACGCCCTCTGCTGGCCAGCTTAGGTGTGGATCCAGCTTCGGTGTCAGGTCATTCATTCCGCATCGGGGCTGCATCCGCAGCTTAAAAAAATCAGGTGCCGGCGCACGTCATCCAAAAGTTAGGTCGCTGGCGGTCATCGTGTTTTAGCAGGTATTTTCCTCATCCTAAGGTCAAAATGTCGCTTGCTTTTCAGAATCTGGTTCTGTAATTTTGTGTTGTAATAAAGGAAATCCTGCCTTTCAGTTTGCTGTTTTGCCCTCTATTCAGGCGTCCCTACAGCGCCACAGTTACGGCATAATTGTATCTGCTTTAGAGTTGAGGGGGCCGTAGATGGGGTCAGTTCCTTCTTGCCATCATTAATCACGACCACAAGTGTAAAGGCCGATTTATTGGCCTGCATTTCTGGGAGGGGTGAAGCTGCCTTTATATCCAGCATACGCCCCTCCCTCAATGAACGTCTCATCTCGTTTCCCCCTCCCACCCTCCCACCCTCCCTTTCATATTACTACTCTTAAGGGGATTCCCTCTATTCAGGCGTCCCTACATCGCCGCGGTTACAGCATAATTCTAGCTGCTTTAGAGTTGAAGGGGCCGTAGATGGGGTCAGTTCCTTCTCGCCATCATTAACCACGACCACAAATTTTTTCAACACACGGAAACATAAAATGAAATAGATGAAATATACCTGTGCGAAGCCGGGTCCATCTGCTAATATATATATATATACATACACACACACATTGTTTCCTTTAGTGCATGTAGTCTAATATTGACTTCATTATGGACAGCACATCAGCATTCGCAAAGCATTATATTGTAACTTTTCATTGAAAAGTCAAAAAACAAAAATCTAACTGGGCAGGCTCCTCTCATCACCAGTACTAAAAGGGTTTTTAGGGAGACATTCTTTTTTTTTTTTTTTTTTTTTTTTTTTAAAGCAGCATTAATCACCTCCACTAATCCCCCATTGCTACCATTCTGATAAAGCTCCTGTCCCCACTGTAATCCATTTCCTGTCCTCCTTGGCATGCTGGAAATCCCAGATAAGACCTACTCAGCCAATCACACTTTCTGGAGTGTTAATTTTATTTTTTGTTTCCATAGAAAACCCCTTTAATAAATATCCCCCATTGTGATAATTTGTATGGATAATACAGGACAACCCAGGTGATACTTGGTATGGATAAACTGGACAACCCAGGTTCAGACATACTGCCTGTGTAGCAATTTCAACTACACAGGTGTCTGGAGGAGGCCAGGCATAAGAAAACTTTAGTAACCATCTTTCCTTCTTTTGAGAGGAAACATTTATTGTGGCCAGCAGGTGGCAGCGTGGCAGTGACGTTGCCCCCTACTGTTGTTTAGACAGGATTTATGAGGGCTGTAGCTGGATTGGCAGTCAGTTGTAAGTGGCCAATGAAGGAGGGAAAAGATATGGAAAGACAGTCTCTGACTTTCCCTCCCAACTATCAGGAGATGGTGGTGCTCTGGGGAGCAGGGGTACATCTATGCTTTTTGCTGCCTTTGAAATGGTGCATCCCTCTATCCCCTATAATACATTTTCAAACTCCTCCCCTCAGCCCTATTCCTTAAAAAACAAATTTGGATGGCCATGACATGTAGCTAGTGGTGAGCGAAGTGACGCATTTGAAGTGGAATTTGGTCCAAAGTTTAGGAAAACTTTGATTTGCAACGAAGCCAAATTTCCTTGCGTTTCATGGTAACGAATCAGGTTTTCCTAAAACGGCAGCTGCATGTGTTACAAAGTGAAACTAAGAATCCCGGGAACATGAGATCACCCATAACACTATGCAGCCAGACAATTTGCAGGTAGGCATCCTGTGAGGTGAGTTTATGAAGAGACGTGGCAAGGACTCATGCAGTAGGGATAGTGTTGCTGCAATAATCCAGCAACCATGTTTGATCCATCCACCATGTTCGGCATCTGGTTTTAACCCTAATAATTTTAAAATCAAAATAGGTTCACTATAGGGAGGGTTCCAGGACCTTATGGAGGGATCCACATGGGATTATGGCCATCCCTGTTGTTCTGCCCACTGAAATGTTATGTTTGACGTTGCTGCCATCTAGTGGTCAAAGCTAGTTTTTACTTTGCCAGAACTTTACAGAAAGAGTCAGAGGCAGTAACCTTTAACCTGGAACTGTATTTCCTCCATTTCATGACTGCTCCTGGATCTAGCAGACTGCATGCAGAGGAGCTCTTGATCTATTCCTGGACTTATGATGGAATTGTCTGTGAGTACTCTCACTGATGGAGTGATGCTGCTGTATTATGTTTAATGTATTGACACGTTTTGTTTATGTTTATATTGTAGTTTTACAAAGTTATTCAGAAACAAGAATACATACAGATCTGATGTCTCACGTTTCTTAACTTCTGAATTATTGTTAAGCTGTCTGACTAGTGTTATACAACAGTTCAATATAGCGAAGCAGAACAGTAAAAAGACAACCCACGTGGCGGTCTTGAATAAACTGAGACGCCATTACTGCAGCATGAGTTTAAGATCAGGAACAAAGTACCAGGCTGATGCCACGCTGCCGCCGACACAGCAAGGCAGGCAGAACATTTGTAGTGCCAAGCAAGACAATGCAAAGTCGCATGTGTCCAGAACTTCACGGGCTAGCAAGATGTCCTCAGCACGTTCCTCAGCAGTTAGAGCTCTTGCCAAGGCAGAAGCTGCCCGCGTCCAGCTACAGTAAACAGAAAAAGAAGCCAAGATGACATAGGAGTTAGCAGCAAAGAAAGCTGCCATAGCACAAGAGAGAGCTAAGGAAGCAGCTAGGGAAGCTGCCACAGCACAAGAAGCGGTTTTAGAATCAAAATTGCTCATCCTGCAGTGACAGACTGCAGCTGCTGCTGCTAAAGCAGGGGCCGCTGCCTACATGGGAACAAGTCGTCAGGAAGTGAAAAATCATATAAAGACTCAGAGGTTCCAGAAAAAACTCTATTCTCTGCAGATTGTACAAGTGAGTACGTCCAGAACCTTACTGATGCGTATACAAAGGAACAGTCTCTTAAACCTGAAGCAAAGGAATTCAGGCCAAGATAAACATACCCCCTGAGCAGGCCCAATCAACCACATGACCAGGTTATTGTCTATTCATTTCGGGGGTATAACACTGACCTGAGACCCCCCCCCCCCCCCGACCACCCCCCTTCCTACCTTACCATCTTAGTAGTAATAACGACACAGAGACCAATCTTGGATTTAATGGCCACAGCAGCCGTTTATTCCCGAATCTAAATAAATAACCATAAATAACGCATACATTTTCATAGCATTAAATAACATTAAATAACATTAAATACCGTGTTATCTTCCCCACTGACGAGGGAGGTCCTCGAAGCCCCAACTTATTAAACCGCACTTGCCCAGACTGGCACCACCGTCCTGCCTCCAGCCGTAAAACGCCAGCTCGGAGACCAATTCACGGACGTCTTCTCCACGAGCCAACTACACCAACCATGGGAGTCCAGCCCCCACCATTGAGGCCCTCCCCTCCTCCATAAGCATCAGTGTCACCAACTTCGAGGACCTCCCCCCGCCAACGACGCGCAAACTGACCCCAACCTTAGGCTTGCGCGTTCCTCCACATCCTCAGTGCTCGCTCAACACCATCTTGTAACCCCAAAGACCAAAGATCAATTCCGACGGCATTCAGATGAATGCCATCGGCCCTCCAAAAAGCTCCTTCACCCCGTTCCAAATCGATGTGCCGAACAGCCACCGCCCCATTTCTGGCCACAAATTTCCCTATCAGCCTGTTGACTTTGATCCTCGCCTTGTTAAGTCGCTCAACCGACCGCGCACCACGCCACACCTTCCGCGGTACAATATCCGATCACACCGTGATAGTGCCAGGGAACAAGGACCATAGCCTAAGCAAATCGAATTTGATATCCCGTATCAACTCCCGGTCCCGGACTGGTCTTGCGCCTAAATCATTTCCCCCCACATGCTGAACCAATACATCCGGGGGCCTAGTCAATCTAACATACCGGTGAACCTCTCTCATCACGCCACCCCACAACATGCCTCTTACCCCAAGCCACCGGACTTCAGCTACGTCCCTATGGAGACCCAGTTGCCGACAATCCGGGCGCACATCCGCCCGAAGGGCACCCCAAAAGACGAAAGAGTGGCCAAGCACCCAAACCAACGCTGTATTGAAGCCTGCAAAACACAACCAGAGAACAACATCAGGCAATACATACAATATTAAATGCAACCTAAATGCACATAGGACCGAAAACGCACTGATTCCCAGTGACCTATTCTCTTAATTACTTCATCACTCAGGCCCGCCCTTGCTGCCTCAGTCGCTGCTCCAATGCGAAACGAGTGACCCGTAAAGTCACCAGCTGCCATACCCAACTTGAGTATGCAGCGTTTGAACACCGCCACAAACTGATAACGTGATAAATACGAGCCATCCTCATGAGTCAACAGCGGGCCAACCGGGGACATCCCTCCAACACCATACTCCCTCAAACACCGGACCGGGCACATGGAACAACCTGGTACTTCAAACAACCGAACGTAACTACCCCTCCCTTCCCTATCAGTTTTTGATTTGCGAATACGAATAACTACCCGGTCATGGGACAGGACGACATCCTCCCTCAATATTCCCCCGCCAATGACCTGCACACTTCTGCACACAAGTTCCCCCAGCCGAAACGCCCTAAAAAAGGCGAGAGAAAAGGCAACCCGAAATAGCATTACTTCCCAAGGTGAATGACAAACCAGCGCCAGCTGCCCCCCCAATCCGCAACAAGAGTTGAAAAGAAACCGGCCCCCGTCTATCAGCCAATCGCGCCCCGCACCTCCAACCTTTCAACACCTGTCGTACCAACAACGCCTTGGTCACATCCGGCCATTGACGTAGCTTGAAACCAAATGCAACACCTGCCAACCATTTATTAAGACGCGCGACCGACCAGCCCGCCGCCTTAACAGGCCCCAGAAACAGTAACAGCGGGACCTCCCCCTCATTAGCAGCTATACCCAAATCCGAGCACCACGACAACCACTCCTGCCACGCTTTTCCGTACGCTACCCACGTCCCGACACTCATAGAATACTGCAGCAACCGACCTATGGCTCCTCCAACAGCCCCCACATGGATTCCGGACACCGCAGACCCTTGAGCTCCGCGTCCGGCGCCAGCTGCCGAAACCGGTCCCACTGCGAACGAGAAAGGGCATCCGCAATACAGTTAGTAACCCTGGGCACATGCACAGCAACAATCTAGGTATTCAATCTTAGGCAAAGTAACACTAAGTGCTGCAACAAACAAATCCCTGGCGGTGAGGACGCCGTCATGCCATTGATGATGTCCACAACCCCCAAGTTGTCGCAGTGGAAACGCAGTTTTCTGTACTTAAAAAGGTCCCCCCACAACACAACCGCCAGCACAATTGGGAAGAGTTCCAAAAGCACCAAGTTCTTAACCCAACCCCGATCCACCCAATACTCCGGCCATGTACCTGCGCACCACTGCCCATGACAATAGACCCCAAAACCGGATCCACCCGCTGCGTCTGAAAAAAGGTCAAAATCAAAGTCTTCCACCACGTCACCCAGAACCAAAGACCTCCCATTAAAATGCTGTAAAAAATCAGCCCATACCGCCAAATCCCCTTTAAGCTCCCTGCCCAAACGAATGAAATGATGCGGGGCCGTTACACCAGCCGTAGCCCCCGCCAACCGACGACAAAATATTCTTCCCATGGGTATGATTCTGCATGCAAAATTGAGTTTTCCCAGTAGCGACTGCAAATCCTTTAACCTAATTTTAGGGGACCGCCTAGCCATGTCTACCGTCAACCTCAAATCCACTAACTTATCCTCAGGCAGGCGACATTCTAACCTGTCGGTGTTGATCACTATACCCAGAAAACTCAATTCCGTGGTGGGGCCCACCGTTTTTTCCTCTGCTAGTGGCACCCCAAAGGAATGAAAAACCGCCCTCAACGTATTTAGTAACAGAGAACAAATCCTGGAGCCCGCCGGGCCCAGACAAAGGAAATCATCCAAATAATGTATAATGGATGAACAACCTGACACGTCGACTACCACCCACTCCAAAAAAGAGCTAAAAGATTTAAAATATGCACAGGACAACAAACAACCCATCGGTAGGCACCTATCCACAAAATAACCTTCCCCCAAAAACACCCCAACAAATGTAAACTATCTGGGTGAACGGGCAAGAGGCGAAACGCCGCCTCAATGTCCGTCTTTGCCAATAACGCACCCGCCCCTAACCGCCGGACCCAGGCCACTGCCGCATCAAATGAAGTGTACACCACCGAACATAAGTCCGGATCAATACCGTCATTGACCGACGCCCCTTTTGGGTAGGATAGGTGATGAATGAGTCGAAACGAGTTCGGCTCTTTCTTGGGAACTAAACCTAACGGTGATACCCTCAAATCAGGAAAAGGGGGTTCCACAAAAGATCCGTCCATGCGACCCAACGCCACCTCCCTTTCCAATTTACGCGTAACCACTTCGGAATGTTGTAAAGCGGACCGTAAATTTTTTCGCCCAGAAACAGCCGGCAACGGCGCCGACGGAATATGAAAACCATCCGTAAACCCAACCCGTAAAAACTCCGCCACACCTTGATCCGGGTATCTACTTAGAAAAGGGGCCATCTTTGCTACCTGCACCGGTGTCCTGCCCTTTTCCACCGGCATCCCCACCCCTCTGCCTATTGGCGCTAAAACAACAGCTAAATCCATAGTGTCCGCCGCAGGGTGAGCATTCATGCTTAAAACGACATTTTGCCCCAAATTTGCAGTTCCCTTCGTTAAAAAGGAAACATAATCCCTTTGCGGAAGCAACTGTAAATGCTGACTGACCTGACCCGCCTGCCTCCCTCCGAAAGGACTGGGCCGGGCGCACAGGTGCCATTACCCGCATCCACAGCCCAATATCCTTATGATCCCACCTCATATTACTCCGCACCGCCATCCTGTGTCTGAACTGATCATCGTAGCGCAGCCATCCAGATCCGCTGTACACCCGACACGCTTCCCCAATAGCGTCCATGTAACAAAATAAAGCTGAACAACATTCCGGCTTTTTCTCTCCTATCACGCTTGCCAAGATTGCGAACGCCTGAAGAAAGTTTGAAAAAGTGCGTGGGATTAAGCGGAACCTACGTTTGTCCTCTTCCTCTTTTTTTGCCATCATCCCTCTTCCCCCTTTCCAAATTAAAACGCTCTAGGGGGAATAGGGAAAAAATTTCCACATACTCCCCCTTCCAGATATGTTCACGAACGTCTTGTTTCAAATGAGCCCCTAAAGGCCCTTCAAAACAGACATATACTTTGCCACGGGTGACCTCCCAACCTCCATGCTTGAACCCGCGCTAAGTCCCCCAGCCTCACTATTACCCCCAACCGCCGCCCCAGCACCCACCGACACAATCCCTGGCAGTTCACCGCTCCCCACAGTATCCCCACCATGCAACCTACCCCCAGACACCCCACCGCCAACAGTTCCTGCCCCCCATGCTGTGACTGGTGAGACCCCAGACGCCCCAAAACCGGACACCCAACCCGCCAGGCTGTAAAAAAGCTGTCCTAAATCCCTACCTAAATCCCCTTGCGGGCCCCCCACTGCCCTGGGGCCTAATCTAAAAAGGTCATGCACGCTCCCAGTGGCCTCACCTAGCTGCCGGGGGGCTGTGGACCCCACAGCTGAAGATCCTGGATCCAGAATGGCACTCCTGACTTCTGGCCTCTCTTCACCCCTTCCATCCTGCGGCGAGGATCCGGGCTGTAGCAGCATCCCAGCATGGTCCATGCTGGATGCGCACGTGGCGGCGGCATCTCTCCCCGGCGTTGTATCCTGCGGCCTGTGCACGTCCCCAGAATCCACGCGCACAGCCGCGGCAAATCGGGTCCCACTTTGGCGCCGAGCGGCCTCCCCAGGGGTGAGAGGAGCCGCCGTTCCTGGTCCCGGATCCCTGATAGCTGGAGACAGGGGAGGATCCCGCCTGCTCAGTGGTAGGCCCCGCTGTGCACCAGGATTCCTCCCGCACCGGGAGGGCCTGGTATTGGGCACCGCTTCAGCCCCCCGGCGCGGAGGGTCCCCGGAGGGGCTCCGCACTCTGCGTCTGGACCTGGGGGCCATGTCGGGGCTCAGGCGCGCCAGCGGCCATACCAGCCGCGGCCGTCTAACTTGTGGCGGTGAGCTGGTGTTACTCACCGCCGCCCCCTGCAACACTCCAGACGCCTGTTCTTGAAGCCATCCAGGTCCATGTTCCTCAGCAGCCGCGCGCAGACGCTGGATCAGCTCCTCCACAGGCTCCATGGTGTGCTCGGCAGTTCACTGCCCCAGACCTGACCTTATATAAACTTTTCTCCCGCCTATACCTAACTCCTCCCAGCTCATTCCTTCAATGCTCTAACTTTTAAAACTGTTAACCCTCAACGCACCACCTACCCTTCTGCAGCCAAAACCCTGTCATGTCGGCCTCCCCTTAATTGGTGGCCTCCCTTGAGGTCAGCGGCTGCCAGCAAACCAAGAATGAAGCACCAGAAACCCCTAAGAACAAAAAACAAGTGTTCCCATCACCTCAACCTATAGATTAC
This sequence comes from Bufo gargarizans, assembly GCF_014858855.1. NCBI lineage: Eukaryota > Metazoa > Chordata > Amphibia > Anura > Bufonidae > Bufo > Bufo gargarizans. The sequence continues at coordinate 194,968,001 of NC_058084.1, read as the reverse complement.
ATGCGCAAATAACAATGTGCAGTGGATGTCACCAAATATCTCATCCGCAAAGAAATGGTTAGCTCAGGCTTTCTCCAATTTGATGACTGTCCTGAAAACTATTGGGCATGGAAATCTTCCTTTCTGAATGCCACTGAAGGTCTGAACTTATCACCAGCAGAAATGATTAATTTAATGATAAGATGGCTTGGCCCCGAGTCAGCAGAGCATGCTAAGAGGATGAGAAGAGCAAACCTGTTCAACCCGGCAGCAGGACTCAACATGACCTGGAGAAGACTAGAATAAACATATGGATCCCCAGAGGTAATACCCTGTTTCCCCGAAAAGAAGACAGTGTCTTATATTAATTTTTGCTCCCAAAGATTCGCTAGGTCTTATTTTCAGGGGATGTCTTATTTTTCCATGAAGAAAAATACGGTACACATTTATTGTTGAACAAAAAAAAAGGAAATCAGGGTGGGGAGGGGGATCACTTAAAATGACACAGGGGGAATCAAAATGGTACAGGAGAATCAGAGGGGGGGATTACTATAGCATTTTAGTACCCCCTTCTGATCCTCCTGTGTCATTTTGATTCCCCCCTCTGATCCCCCTGTGTCATTTTAAATGATCCCCCTCCCCACCCTGATACCCCTGTGTCATTTTGATTCCCTTCTCTGATCACCCTGTGTCATTTTGATTTCCCCCCTCTGAACACCCTGTCATTTTAAATGATCCCCCCCCACCCTGATCACCCTGTGTCATTTTGATTCCCCCCTCTGATCACCCTGTGTGATTTTAATTACCGTTTTTAGTCTCCCTCCCCCATCTTCACCAGACATCCCCACCTTCCATCAGATATTCCCCCCCACCTACCTGTCACCCCGTCCCCTGTGTGTCCGTGCCAGCCAAGTTGTGAGACTCCATCAGGGCAGAGCGAGCAGCGGGCGGAAGAAGGCGGCAGCTTGTCCTGGCGGCGGCTGCGGCCAATCAGTGAGCTCCTTACATTCTGGGGTGGCTTGCTTTATAATCGGGGAGGCATTATGTCCGGCCGATGCTTTATAATCGGGGTCATTATGTTCGGCGGATGCTTTATAATCGGGGAGGCATTACGGTATGTTCGGCCGATGCTTTATAATTGGGGAGGCCTTATTTTCGGGGGATGCTTTATTATCGGGGAGGCCTTATTTTCGGGGGGCTGCCTTATATTACAGCGATAGGCAAAACTAGAGGTAGGTCTTATTTTCGGGGGATGTCTTATTTTCGGGGAAACGCGGTAGAAGAAAACTTGAAGTCTTTCCCAAGGTGGGCTACAGAGGCAACGTGCGGCTTCAAGAACTAAGTGATCCTCTACTAGAGATAGAATATGCCAGAGGATGGCTACTTGCAAGGACTTTCGTATCTAGATACAGCGAGAGGCACTAATCCCATAATAGAGAAACTACCCTGAAATCTGCAAGACAAGTGGATGTCTGTGGGAGGTAAATTCAAAGAAGATTATGGATTCGCTTTTCCTCCATTCTCTGTGTTTTCTAGGTTTGTCCGACAGCAAGCGAAAATCCGAAGTGATCCCAGTTTCGCCTTCACCACCAGTGGCAATCAATCACACAGACCTGAGAGACCTCACAGACCTTACGGTAGGACCTATGTATCCACACACAAAACAGCTGTACCTTAAGAAGTCACAGACTACCAAAGCACCCACAAGGTACACACCATAGAGAACCCTGATAGACATTGTCCAATACACAAAAAAATACATCCACTAAAGAAATGCAAAGGCTTTAGAAGCAAACCCATTGCAGAGCGGATGTCCTTCCTTAAACAAAACGGCATCTGTTTCAAGTGCTGCGGATCTACTTATCACATTGCCAAAGACTGCAAAATACCAGTAGAATGTACAGAATGTGGCAGTGAAAGACACATTGCAGCTTTGCAACCTGGCCCTGCTCCTGCCCCACTAGAGACTGTAGAACCCAGGAAAGATCAGGGCAGGGAGCAACAAGAGACCCCACTCCCCTCTGTAATGTCTAATTGCACCAAAGTATGTGGACAAGGCAAGAGTGCACGATCATGCTCTAAAATCTGTCTAGTAACTGTGTATCCCACTGGCAAGAGAGAAAGCGCTGTGAAAATGTATGCAGTGCTAGATGAACAGAGCAATAGATCCCTTGCAAAGTCAGATTTCTTTGATATCTTTAACCTTAAGGCAAGTGCAGTTCCATACATTCTAAGGACATGTGCGGGGATAATTGAAACCACAGGGAGAAGATCTACTGACTTTACAATTGAATCTTCAATAAGAAAGTGCAGTTCCCACTTCCTACCCTAATAGAGTGTGGCATGATACCTGACGACAAAACTGAGATTCCATCTCCAGAATTAGCTCATCACCACCCTCACCTCCGCTCAATTGCTCACCTTATCCCAGTTGTTGAGCCAGATGTTTCTATCCTTCTACTTCTTCGAAGAGATATCCTTCAGGTACACAAGGTACGCCAGAAAATCAATGGATCTTATAATGCCCCCTATGCACAGAGACTGGACCTAGGGTGGGTCATTGTAGGAGAAGTTTGCCTGGGGACAGTGCACCAGCCTGACAACATTAGCACTTTGAAGATGTCTGTGTTAACAAATGGACGCACATCCCTTCTCAGTCCCTGTCACAACAACTTCATTGTCAAGGAAAGCTTTGGCAGGTCAACACAACACTGTGACTCTTCTACACTATATGGTAAAGACGAAGTCAATTCCAACATTGAGACAGACAATCTAGGGATAACAGTATTTCAGAAAACTAAAGATGATGATAAACAGGCCCTCTCTATAGAGGATCAGATCTTCTTGCAGATTATGGATAAAGTGGCTTACCAAGATGACAATCACAGTTGGGTGGCCCCTCTCCCCTTTCTCATACCCAGACGTGTTTTGCCTAGTAACAGGGAGCAAGCCATAAAGCGTTTGTGTAACATCCCAGAGTATGTCACTAAACTCTGTCTCCCTGCTACAACATGTCAGGTGTAAATGTATTGTCATCTTGTGTAATTTAACTGTGCTCTTTCATCATTATATGTATTTTCCAGGCCTGTGTGATATATTATGCTGGCATTTCCCTGCCCGCCAGCAGGTGGCAGCAATATGTTTAGCAGTCCATAGCCAGTTTAGTATACCTAGCCTGGAATATTCCATTCTAGTCTAGCCTCCCCTGTGTGAGCAGAAGTGGGATGTTCCCATGTCCTGTCTCATGAGGAGGAGAAGGAAGTTCTAGTTAGTGTACCAGCCACCCCTGCTGGGGGTAGGTTGTGTTGGTAGGAGCTCCCAGAACCAGGGATCCCAACCTAGGATCCAGCCTCGGCTGAGGCCAAGGATCCATCTTCCCAGCCTGAGTCATCTACCTCCGCTGGTGACAAGCAAGCAACAACCTCCAGAACTACCGATCTCCAGGACGACATCATTCCCTGCGAACAGTCCTGTGAGTACTAATCCAGAGTCCAGGAGAAGCCAAATACCTCCTCAGCTAGTCAGGCCCATTACTAAGCAGAAGACAGACAGAGCAGAAGATAAATACCTGCCAGATTCAGTAGGCATATGATCAGAAGCAGAATATATATATAGATTCCTGCCACATATTGCCAATACCTGCTGGGACCCAAAAAGACTACTGCTGTAGCTTGTATGGATTTAAAGCTGCCATTCAGTAAAGACAAGTTGGATTATATCTCCAGTCTAGATCTCATTTACTGCTATCAAAGTTCCTCAGTTACTCCAATTAACAACACTCATTTTATTGCAAGTGAGCCAGGATCCAGGAGTCCAGCCGTACCAAGGTAGGATACACCGTTGACACTACCATATCTGCTATACAGAGACATTATCCCCTCTGGCATTCCTCACCTGGTACGTGAGTTATAACATCTTAAAGGGCCCTGCTACAGTACCTGCACAAGCAAACTATTAATATTGTGCCAGTGCTCTTAGTCACCAATCCGGCTTACTGCATTTGCATTCACTCAGCAAAACACTGCAGAGAAAGCCAGAAGTGAAAAGAGATTTCCCTGAATTCATTAAGGGGATGCTAGACAATGATCACGCTGAAGTTGTAGGACCACTTGAGACCGACAAGGAACACTGGTATCTACCAATGTTTGGTGTTTACCATCCACACAAACCTAAACAAATCAGAATAGTTTTGGATTTCAGCGCAGAGTATAAAAGAGTGTCTTTAAATGACGTACTGTTGAGTGGCCCTAACCTGAACAATACTTTGCTAGGTGTCCTCATGCGCTTCAGAAAAGAGCCTGTTGCTTTCACAGCAGATGTGCAACAAATGTTTTATTGCTTTCTTGTCAGAGAAGACCACAGAGACTTTCTACATTTTCTCTGGTACAAAGACAATGACATATACAAAGAAATTGTCGAGTAGAGATGTCGCGAACATAAAATTTTCAGTTCGCGATCGGCAAACGCGAATTTCTGCAAATGTTCGCGAATGGGCGAACCGGGCGAACCGCCATTGACTTCAATAGGCAGGCAAATTTTAAAACCCACAGGGACTCTTTCTAGCCACAGTAGTGATGGAAAAGTTGTTTCAAGGGGACTAACACCAGGACTGTGGCATGCCGGAGGTTGATCCATGGCAAAACTCCCATAGAAAATTACATAGTTGACGCAGAGTTGGATTTTAATCCATAAAGGGTATAAATCACCTAACAATCCTAAATTTTTTTGAACAACGTGGTTTAAAACATCCAGTGTGTGTATACGATCAGGTATGATGTTGTATCGATCAGGTAGTGTAAGGGTTACGCCCGCTTCACAGACATTGACAGACCAAACTCCTCTTTTAATGCACCGCAAACAACCGTAAACAGTCTATTTGCCCAACCGCAAACTTCCCATTTGCACAAGGTTGGATACCAAGCTAGCCATGTCCCGTTGATGTCATTGAAGGTTTCTTCCTCCACCCAGCCACATACAACACCAAGGGTCCCTGAAAGGTGAATTGTATAGATTTTTCGAACGGGGAGATGGTTAAAAAAAAACACTGGCTCCCTCACCTTTGTTTGAATCCACGCCACGGTCACTGCGTCTGCGCCGTGCAATTTACTGTCACACCCGATATGAGTGCTATTTTCTGTAGTACTATTCTCATCAGTTTAATCCCTGTTACGTCCCATATCAGGGATTGCCTTTTCTGAAAAAAAATTTAGGCCGGGTACCTTCGACTGCCTTCACAGTGACAGACAAAACTCTGATACACCAAACTTAATTGATTTTAGGAACCGGGAGATGGAAAAAGCAGCTTGGTCGGTCCTCTTACTCCCAGGTTGGGGCACTGCACGTGTACGTAGCTCTGTACTTGCTTTGTATTGGAATTGATGGGGATTTTTTAAATTGTCTGCATTATTTCTAATAAACTATTAAGAGACTTTATTATGATTTATTTATTTTATGTATTAAAAACCCATACAACTTAAAAAAGAAAAATAATGTTTTTTCTATGAAAATCCAGCCGATCGCTTTTAGTCTGATCATAATGAAGCAACGGCCTTATCTGGGGTGTGGCAACATAGAGGTGATGATCGCTTCATTGTCATACGCAAGCCCCTTCACCACAACAAGTTAACGATCACGAAGGGGAATTTACACATGTATATGCCTTTTTTTTTGTTTTGTTTTTGCAGCCACAGTGCAGCACTAGAGGCCAGAAAAATTAGGGATGTACACATGCCTGAAAAATTAGGTATTGTTGGAGCCGCTGCTGTAGCAGCGGCCGGAAAAATTGATGTTTTCCAGGCAGAAAGGTGACTAAAACATTGCGGCTTGAACCCTAGTTGGTGGCGGAGAATTCACGAAAGTCATCCGGTATGCAGACATTAAATACAGCAGCGTGGGGACCATTTTGAGGCCAAGGCATGTCATCAGGCCTTTTGTTAGTCAAACGTATCCCCCACTGTCAGTCCCTTCGGGATCCATGCCTCATTCATCTTAATGAAGGTGAGGTAATCAACACTTTTTTGACCGAGGCGACTTCTTTTGTCAGTGACAGTGCCTCCTGCTGCACTGAAGGTCCTTTCTGACAGGACACTTGAATCGGGGCAGGCCAGAAGTTCTATCGCAAACTGGGATAGTTCAAGCCACAGGTCAAGCCTGCACACCCAGTAGTCAAGGGGTTCATCGCTCCTCAGAGTGTCGATATCTGCAGTTAAGGCGACGTAGTCTGCTACCTGTCGGTCGAGTCGTTCTCTAAGGCTGTATCCCGAAGGGCTATGGCGATGTGTAGGACTGAAAAAGATCCACATGTCCTCCATCAACAACACATCTGTAAAGCGTCCTGTCCTTGCCGCCGTGGTCGTAGTAGGAGGAGGATTACTTTCACCTCTTCCCCTGTTAGATTCCCGATGTGCTGTGACATCCCCCTTATAAGCTGTGTAAAGCATATTTTTTAGTTTGGTTTTAAACTGCTGCATCCTTTCTGACTTTCGGTAATTTGGTAACATTTCCGCCACTTTCTGCTTATACTGGGGGTCTAGTAGCGTGACCACCCAGTACAGGTCATTCTCCTTCATCCTTTTTATACAAGGGTCCCTCAACAGACATGACAGCATGAAAGACCCCATTTGCACAAGGTTGGATGCCGAGCTACTCATTTCCCGTTCCTCGTCCTCACTGATGTCATTGACGGTCTGTTCTTCCCCCCAGCCACGTACAACACCACGGGTCCCAGATAGGTGACAACAACGAGCACCCTGGGATGCCTGCTGTGGTTGGTCTTCCTCCTCCTCAAAGCCACATTCCTCCTCTGACTCCTCTTCCTCATACTCCTCTTCCAGCGTTGCCGCAGGTCCCTGCAAGCGATGATGACAAGGCTGTTTCTAGTGGTGATGGTGACCACAACTCTTCCTCTTCACGCTCATCTACAGCCTGATCCAGCACTCTTCGCAGGGCACGCTCCAGGAAGAAAACAAATTGGATGAGGTCGCTGATGGTGCCTTCGGTGCGACTGACTAGGTTTGTCACCTCCTCAAAAGGACACATGAGCCTACAGGCATTGCGCATGATCGTCCAATAACGTGGCAAAAAAAAAAAACAGCTCCGCAGAGGCTGTCCTAGCACCCCGGTCATACAAATACTCGTTGATGGCTTTTTCTTGTTGGAGCAGGCGGTCGAACATTAGGAGTGTAGAATTCCAATGTGTCGGGCTGTCGCAAATCAAGCGCCTCACTGGCATGTTGTTTTGGCGCTGAATGTCTGAAAAGTGCGCCATGGCCATGTAGGAATGCCTGAAATGGCCACACATCTTCGTGGCCTGCTTGAGAACGTCCTGTAAGCCTTGGTACTTAGACACAAAGCGTTGTACGATGAGATTCAACACATGTGCCATGCACGGCACATGTGACAACTTGCCCAAATTCAATCCCGCTAACAAATTGCTTCCATTGTCACACACCACTTTGCCGATCTCCAGTTGGTGCGGGGTCAGCCACTGATCCACCTGTGCGTTCAGGGCGGACAGGAGTGCTGGTCCGTTGTGGCTCTCTGCTTTCAGGCAAGTCAACCCCAAGACAGCGTGACACTGTCGTATCCGGGATGTGGAATAGCCCCTGAGGAGCTGGAGGGATTCAGTTGATGTGCAGCCAGTCGCTGCAGCAGAAGAGGACTCAGCCGAGGAGGTTATGGAAGAGGATGGAGTAGGAGGAGTAGAGGAGGTGGCAGTAGGCCTGCCTGCAAGTCGTGGCGGTGTCACCAACTCCACTGCAGAGCCACACATTCCATGCTTGGCAGCCGTCAGCAGGTTGACCCAATGCGCAGTGTAGGTGGTATACCTGCCCTGACCGTGCTTTGCAGACCAGGTATCAGTGGTCAGATGGATCCTTGCCCCAACACTGTATGCCAGAGATGACATGACTTCCTTTTCAATCACTGAGTAGAGGTTTGGGATTGCCTTTTTTGAAATAAAAAATCGTCTGGGTACCTTCCACTGTGGTGTCCCAATAGTGACACATTTTTTGAAGGCCTCAGACTCCACCAGCTGGTATGGTAAAAGCTGACGGGCTAAGAGTTACGTCAAGCCAGCTGTCAGACGCCGGGCAAGGGGGTGACTCTGTGACATTGGCTTCTTACGCTCAAACATTTCCTTGACAGACACCTGACTGTGGGCAGATGAGATGGAACTGCTGAAGGTGAGAGGCGAAGTGGCGGGTGGTTGAGAGGGGGCAAGGAGGACAGCAGTGGTTGACATGGTTGAAGATGCTGGACCAGGAGGAGGATGGTGGCTTTGAGCTTGTGTGCTGCTTCTACTCGTCATCATGCTCCTTGCGACGACCTCCCCCTGCTTCCAACTCGTCTCCTGCTTCTCTCTGTCTCCCCTTCTGAACTTTCCCCCTCTTCTTCTTCTCTTCGAGCAGGCACCCACGTGGCATCCACGGACACATCGTCATCATCAACCACTTCACTTGTATCTGACACCTCAGCAAAGGAAGCAGCAGCGGGTACAACATCATCATCATCACACTGTACGTCCATGTGTGTAATGCTACCTGACTGAGACATATCCCTGTTATCTACATCCTCTGGCAATAATGGTTGCACATCACTAATTTCATCCAACTGATGTGTAAATAACTCCCCTGAGGGATCAAGTAAAGCGGTTTTGGTGGCTGTGGTGGTAGTGGTGGTGGTGGCGGCGGGTGGGAGAGTGGTAACTTGAGAGCAGGATACCAAACAATTGGCCCTAGTAAAGACCCTCGGGAGGTAAACCTCAAATACACCACTGGTCAGTAAGACCAAAAGAAATCCCTGTAGGGGTCTACTAATTTTGAAAATTAAAACAACACTTTATTAGGTTTAAGTTAAAAAGGGGTTATAGATGCCCCAATATACCACACATTTAAAACTATCAGACGATAGTACTGGTTTGTGTAAAGATTATTTATACTTTTTCTCTCAATTTGAAAGAGAGAGATGTGAATGTGCAGGTGAGTGGTATACAGTTTGACACACTCTTGGGGTATAGCCCTAGTTCAAGGTATCCTAGGACCTGGGCCCAGGTCCCGACTACTAATATCAACTGTGTGTCACTCCTCACTGATAACCACAGTACATCACACCATTCAGAACATACTAATATATAACCCTATTGTCGGGTAAAATTTCACAGTTGCTACCGTCTGTCTAAAAGAAGCGCCTAACACTAGTCCCCACCCAACATGTTTCGCCGCGATGCGGCTTCGACAGGGGTTTGGGGTATTAGCCGCTTGAGAGCAGGTGACCAAAGCTGAGCTGGAGGAGGATGGTGCGTCAAGGTTCTTAGCGGAAGCTGTTGAAGATTGGGTGTCCTGTGGAAGCCAGTGAACTATTTTCTCCAAATTTTTTGGGTTCAGGGTACTGGGCATTATTCCAGGGCCAGTGGAAATCATAGCACCATGACCACGACAGCCCCTTCGGGGTGGCCTGCCTCTGCCTGTCATTTTTTTTTAGATAAGTGGTACTGTCACTACCAGAGCTTTGAGACGTTCTCACAGCTCTGTGTCTCCACCCCTGTGATGATGTCACTTAGAGTTTGGAGGTGTTCTCACTGTTCTGTTTCTCCGCCCCTGTAATGAGGTCTTTACTCCCAGCTGTCTCTCCTGCGCTTGATTTCTCTGCCTTTAAATCACCCCTCCTCCTATTGCAGGGCGTGGATTATATTTCTCTTTTGTAGGGGTTACAGGGCTCATCAGTCTAAGGTACGCGGGCATGCCTCGTTCCACCATTTGGATCCGGGCATGTGCTTTAGCAGCATAGGGAGAGTGTTGAGGGTCTGACAGGGGTCACCCTTTCTCTTCCCTAGTTTGGGGTCCGGTCAGTAGCTCTTCTTACTGTGTATGCTCTGGTTACCCTTAAACAGCCGTGACATTATAATCCACCAAAACCGTCCTTGTTGACATGGATCCGCTTTCTGACCTGGTTGACCGCATGCAGGGTCTTTCTTTGGAAGTAGCGGATCTCCGTCAATCTCTGACTCAGCTACAAGCATTGGGCTCTGCTCCGGCTCATGGAGTCTGTTGCGAGCCAAAGGTCTCACTTCCGGAAACGTTCTCCGGGGGCAGTGAGAATTTTGTTCGCTTCAGAGAGGCATGTAAACTCCATTTTTGTTTGTGTCACCACTCCTCTGGTAATGAGGAACAGAGGGTGAGGATTGTCATCTCCCTGCTCAGAGGTAATGCTCAGACTTGGGCTTTTTCGCTGCCATCAGGGGATCCTTCCCTTCGATCCGTGGAAAGGTTTTTTGTGGCCCTGGGGCAGATATATGATGACCCGGATCGTGTTGCTCTGGCAGAATCGAACTTACGTGTTCTATGTCAGAACAAACTGTCTGCGGAGCTTTATTGTTCTGAATTTCGGAGATGGGCAGCTGATTCAGGCTGGAATGATGCTGCACTCCGAAGTCAGTTCTGTCATGGTCTCTCAGAGGATTTGAAAGATGCCTTTGCTTTCCATGAGAGACCAACATCCTTAGAGTCTGCCATGTCATTAGCGGTACGCCTTGACAGGCGTCTAAGGGAAAGAAACAAGACCTCTCCGTCCAGCCATTGTCAGTCTAGGGGCAATGGTGCGGACTTATTCAGTATGCAGGGGTTTCATCCTGTCTCGCTCCCTTCTGAGGAGGAGCCCATGCAGCTAGGCCGACTTGCCCCTGATAAAAGAGGATTTAGTCCTCAGAATATCGTGTGTTTTTGTTGTGGGGGCATAGGTCATTTGGCAAATGTTTGTCCGTCTAGGAGATTCCTGACCTGTACTAAGAGCGATAATAAGAGAAAAACCTCAAGAGGTGGATCATCAAGTTCTGCTTCATCTGCTACTTTGGGCAAAGTTGATGTGGGAATTGATGCTTTTCCTTTGACCTGCAGTTCCCGTTTTCTCCTGTCTGCCAGGGTGGCGCTAGAGAGCAAAGTCATTCCTTGTGAGATTTTTGTCGATAGTGGAGCGGCCGTCAATCTTATTGACACTCAATTTGTAGCCTTGCATGGTTTTCAGGTTTGTACATTAGAAAATGATATACCTGTTTTTGCTATTGACTCTGCCCCACTCTCGCAGAGATCTCTGAAAGGCATTGTTCACAATATCCGGCTAGCTGTAGGTGACACTCATGTGGAGGAGATATCTTGTTTTGTCCTTAACGGATTGCCTTCTCCTCTAGTTTTGGGGCTACCCTGGCTCACTAGACATAACCCCACTATTGATTGGCAAGGAAGGCAAATAAATGAGTGGAGTGACTTTTGTAGAGAGAATTGTCTCACAGCCACTCTTGCAGAGGTGTCTACTAAAACTCTGCCATCATTTCTCTCTGATTTCTCGGATGTGTTTTCCGAGAGCGGTGTTCGGGAGCTACCTCCTCACCGGGAGTTTGACTGTCCCATTAACCTCATTCCCGGCGCCAAGCTGCCAAAGGCACACCTCTACAATCTCTCACAACCGGAAAGACTCGCAATGCGAACCTATATCTCCGAGAGTCTCGAGAAGGGGCATATTCGTCCCTCAAAGTCGCCTGTTGCCGCGGGTTTTTTTTTTGTTAAAAAAAAAAGATGGCTCTCTGAGACCTTGCTTAGATTTTAGGGAGCTGAACCGTATCACGATTCGCGATCCCTATCCCCTTCCTCTGATCCCGGACCTCTTCAACCAAATTGTTGGGGCCAAGGTGTTTTCCAAATTGGATCTGAGAGGCGCGTACAACCTGGTCAGGGTCAGAGAGGGGGATGAATGGAAAACGGCCTTTAATACCCCTAACGGGCATTTCGAGAATCTCGTTATGCCTTTCGGCCTGATGAATGCTCCGGCCGTCTTTCAGCATTTTGTTAATAGTATTTTCTATCATTTAATGGGGAAATTTGTATTGGTGTATCTTGATGATATTTAGATTTTTCCCCCTGATGTTCAGACCCATCAGGATCATCTTTTTCAGGTCCTGCAGATACTGCGGGAAAATAAACTGTATGCCAAGCTGGAGAAATGTCTTTTTATGGTATCGGAGATTCAATTTTTGGGTTTTCTCCTCTCTGCTTCTGGTTTTTGCATGGATCCGGAGAAGGTCTGTGCTGTGCTGGAGTGGGAGCTTCCTGAAAATCAGAAGGCATTGATGCGCTTTCTGGGTTTTGCTAACTACTACAGAAAGTTCATTTTGAATTATTCCTCTATTGTCAAACCCCTTACTGACATGACAAAAAAGGGGACGGATTTTTCCTCTTGGTCGGAGGAGGCGCTTGCAGCCTTTTCTAAGATTAAAGAGAGTTTTGCGTCTGCTCCCATCTTGGTGCATCCCGATGTTTCCTTACCTTTTATTGTTGAGGTGGATGCTTCCGAGGTGGGTGTGGGTGCAGTTTTGTCCCAGGGCCCCTCTCCTGCCAAATGGCGACCTTGTGCCTTTTTCTCTAGAAAACTCTCCCCGACAGAGAGAAACTATGATGTGGGAGATAGGGAGTTGTTGGCCATCAAGTTGGCTTTCGAGGAATGGCGCCATTGGTTGGAGGGGGCCAGGCACCCTATCACCGTTTTTACTGACCATAAGAATCTGGCGTACTTGGAGTCGGCCAGGCGTATGAATCCGAGACAGGCCAGATGGTCTCTGTTCTTCTCCAGATTCAATTTTGTTGTTACTTTCCGCCCTGGGATCAAGAATGTGAAGGCTGATGCTGTCTCTCGCTGTTTTCCGGGAGGAGGAAACTCCGAGGACCCGGGTCCCATTTTGGCGGAGGGGGTAGTTGTTTCTGCTCTATATTCCGATTTGGAGGCCGAAGTCCAGGCTGCCCAGTCTGAGGCACCTGCCCGTTGTCCCTCCGGGAAGTTGTTCGTGCCTCCTGAGCTACGTCACAAACTCTTTAAGGAACATCATGATACGGTTCTTGCTGGTCACCCCGGGAGTAGAGCCACGGTAGATCTCATTACTCTGAGATTTTGGTGGCCGGCTCTTCGTAAGTCTGTGGAGGGTTTTGTGGCGGCTTGTGAGACGTGCGCTCGCGCTAAGGTCCCTCGTTCACGACCTTCAGGTTCCCTTCTCCCGTTACCCATACCTTCCCGTCCTTGGACACACCTGTCCATGGACTTTATCACGGATCTTCCTCGTTCTTCGGGGAAGTCGGTGATCCTGGTGGTCGTGGACCGTTTTAGCAAGATGGCTCATTTCGTTCCTTTCCCTGGTTTACCCAATGCTAAAACGTTGGCGCAAGCTTTTGTCGATCATATTGTTAAATTGCACGGCATTCCCTCTGAGATTGTTTCCGATAGAGGCACGCAGTTTGTGTCCAGGTTCTGGAAGGCTTTCTGTTCTCGCCTGGGGGTTCGGCTGTCCTTCTCTTCTGCTTTTCACCCGCAGTCGAATGGTCAGACTGAGCGCCTCAATCAGAATCTGGAGACATATTTGCGCTGTTTTGTGGCAGAGAACCAGGAGGATTGGTGTTCATTTCTCCCTCTTGCTGAGTTTGCTTTGAACAACCGTCGTCAGGAATCTTCTGATAAGTCACCATTTTTTGGTGCATATGGGTTCCATCCGCAGTTTGGGACATTCTCGGGAGGGGCTCTTTCTGGTTTACCTGAGGAGGAGAGATTTTCCTCGTCTTTGTCTACCATTTGGCAAAAGATTCAGAGTAATCTCAGAAAGATGAGTGAGAAGTATAAGCGTGTGGCTGATAAGAGACGTGTGCCTGGTCCGGACCTGAATGTGGGTGATCTGGTGTGGTTGTCTACAAGAAATATTAAACTGAAGGTTCCCTTCTGGAAATTGGGTCCCAAGTTTATTGGGCCTTATAAAATTTTGTCAGTCATCAATCCTGTTGCCTTCCGCCTTGATCTTCCACGGGTTTGGAAGATACATAATGTATTTCACAGATCTCTCTTAAAACCATATGTCCAGCCCACGGTACCCTCCTCTTTGCCTCCTCCTCCGATTTTGGTTGATGGCAATCTGGAGTTTGAGGTTTCCAGAATTGTGAACTCTCGCATTGTCCGCGGTTCTCTTCAGTACCTCGTTCATTGGAAGGGTTATGGTCCTGAGGAGAGGATGTGGGTTCCGATGTCGGACATTAAAGCCACTTGCCTTATCAGGGCATTTCATAGGGCTCATCCTGGGAAGGTGGGTCCTGGGTGTCCGGAGTCCACCCGTAGAGGGGGGGGGGGTACTGTCACTACCAGAGCTTTGAGACGTTCTCACAGCTCTGTGTCTCCACCCCTGTGATGATGTCACTTAGAGTTTGGAGGTGTTCTCACTGTTCTGTTTCTCCGCCCCTGTAATGAGGTCTTTACTCCCAGCTGTCTCTCCTGCGCTTGATTTCTCTGCCTTTAAATCACCCCTCCTCCTATTGCAGGGCGTGGATTATATTTCTCTTTTCAGTTGTAGCTCTGCCTTGAGTATCTGCACTTCTTTAGCTACTAGTTCTCTGGACCTGTGTTCTGCTGCTGCAAGCACTCCGGATATTGCCAGCGGCCCTTGGATCCGTCTTCTCTGCGATTGCAGCTCCATCAGCTAAGTGTGCAGACTTTGTTGTATACCTTTGTATACCTTTGTGTACCTGGTGATTTCCTGACTGGATCTGAGGTGGCCCCGGTTCCCTCCATATTCTGAGCAGGGCATCGGTGGCCGTGCCCCTTCCACTATTGTAGGGGTTACAGGGCTCATCAGTCTAAGGTACGCGGGCATGCCTCATTCCACCATTTGGATCCGGGCATGTGCTTTAGCAGCATAGGGAGAGTGTTGAGGGTCTGACAGGGGTCACCCTTTCTCTTCCCTAGTTTGGGGTCCGGTCAGTAGCTCTTCTTACTGTGTATGCTCTGGTTACCCTTAAACAGCCGTGACAGGTACTATGCGTGCAAGGTACTTTGCCATCCTATATAAGTGGTGGGCAGTGGGCACAGTACAGTCTGTGTGGGCCTGACACACATGGGCTTGCAAATGTGATTATATCATAGAAAAATGTTAAATAGAATTTTTTTTATCTGCAAGGTATTTGAGTGAGTGACGCCCTGTAACGGTATGAGTGGAGGCCTAGCCACTAGCCAGTGGCCACAATACAGTCTGTGTGGGCCTGACACACACGGGCTTGCCAATGTGATTATATCACAGAAAATTTTTAATTTTTAATTTTTTTTCTCCAAGGTATTTGAGTGAATGACACCCTGTAACGGTATGAGTGGAGGCCTAGCCAGTGGCCACAGTACAGTCTGTGTGGGCCTGACATACAAGGGCTTGCAAATGTGATTATATCACATAAAAATTTTAAATATAATTTTTTTTATCTGCAATATATTTGAGTGAGTGACACCCTGTAACGGTATGAGTGGAGGCCTAGCCACTAGCCAGTGGCCACAATACAGTCTGTGTGGGCCTGACACACATGGGCTTGCAAATGTGATTATATCACAGAAAATTTTTAAATAATTTTTTTTTCTCCAAGGTATTTGAGTGAATGACACCCTGTAACTGTATGAGTGGAGGCCTAGCCAGTGGCCACAATACAGTCTGTGTGGGCCTGACACACACGGGCTTGCAAATGTGATTATATCACAGAAAACTATTAAATATAATTTAATTTTTTTATCTGCAAGGTATTTGAGTGAATGACACCCTGTAACTGTATGAGTAAAGGCCTAGCTAATCGCCACAGTACAGTCTTTGTGGGCCTGACACACACGGGCTTGCAAATGTGATTATATCACAGAAAAATATTAAATATAATTTTTTTTTATCTGCGAGGTATTTTCTGTCACGCCCGGTATAAATGGTGTGGATGTGCTGTCTGTGACTGAGCCTGCAGCCTCTCACACACAGGCAGCCAGGCAATTGCAATATAAGGTCTTAAGTTTGCCCCCTCTAAGCCTTTGACCAAATTTGAAGCCTTTATTGGGATCGAAAAGTTTATAAGGAAATTATGTTTAAAAAAATATTTTTTTAAAAATCCTTTAAATCCAGATATTAACCCTATAAATCACAATGATGTTTTTACACATACCACTCTTAAGAATAAATCTAAAAAATATCCGCGTAATGAGCTAAGCCAGGAAATGACGAGTTTTAGAGAATGTGTAATGAAGGATATTAAAAAGCTTAAAATCAATACCAAATATAAGCGTAACAACCTGTCACATAGTGAAATTACGGCACTCAAAACACTTCAAAAAGAAAAAAATATTGTTATACGTCCGGCGGATAAAGGCGGGTCAATCGTAATTCAAGATGTTGAAAAGTACAACACAGAATGTCTACGTCAACTGTCAGACAGTAACACGTATCAAAAATTGACAAAAGACCCGACCGATCAATTTTATAGGGACTTGGAAAATTTTTGTATAAAGGGGAAAGACATCGGAATTTTAAATAATGACGAATATGATTTTATCCTAAATAAATACCCAAGGATACCAGTTTTCTATTGCATCCCCAAAGTACATAAGGACAAAAATAATCCGCCAGGACGTCCTATAGTTTCAGGCATTGACTCATTAGCGGCGAACCTTTCCCAATACATCGATTCTTTACTCCAAATTAAAGTAAAAAAAATACCTTCGTATGTAAAAGATACAACACAAATTATAAAAAGAGTAGAAAACCTAAAATTTGAGGAACACTGGATAATGGGCACATTAGATGTCCAATCTTTATATACGGTCATAGATCACAGACAGGGAAAGGAAGCAGTTAAAAAACAATTAATACAAGAAAACAGATTGACAACACAACAAATTGAGTTTTTAACTGAAGGTATCGAGTTTATTTTAATGCATAATTATTTCTATTTTAACGGTGCCTTTTATTTACAAACTCGGGGTACTGCCATGGGCACCAGGTTCGCCCCCAGTTACGCCAATCTTTTTATGGCCGAGTGGGAAGACCAAATTGTGGCCCCCAAACTGGGGACGGACCTGGTGCTATGGCAGAGATATATTGATGATGTGTTTTTTATCTGGCGATCAGGACCCGAGCAACGCGATACTTTCTTAAATTCTATCAATAATAACAGTTTTAATCTTAAATTTTCAGGCACTAACAGTAGCGAAAGCTTCGAGTTTTTGGATCTGAAAATTTACGTGGAGAATGGGACAATTAAAACCTGCACATATATAAAACCAACATCACGCAACAGCTATATTTTATTTAATAGCTGTCACCTGCCGAGTTGGCTTTTAAATATTCCCCAGGGCCAATTCCGCAGGTTGAAGCGAAATTGCACAGTAGCGGAACAATTCGAACTTGAAGCAGCTAAAATGAAGCAACAGTTTTTAGATAAAGAATACCCAGAAGTAATTTTAGAATCAGCTTTGACGAAAGTGAGGAACATGGAGAGAGTGGAATTTTTTGCGGAAAAGGTAACAGTTGAAAAAGAAAAAAAGGAGAAACAGTTAAAAATGATCCTACCTTACAGCAGCGACTACAAGAAAGTTAAAAACATCATATATAAACATTGGGACATAATCCAAAAAGATAAGGTGGTGGGGACAATTATTCCCCCCAAAACTTTAATAGTTTTTACAAAAGTACCCAACCTGGGCAATAAAATAGCACCGACGGTGAGGGAAGATAAGGCAGAAAAACCATCTATACAAAAATGGATTAATCTAATTGGTTTTATAAGATGCGGACAATGCGGCAATTGTAAAGCAACCAGTTTTAACAAACACACTAAGGAGGTTATCTCAACAATTAATGGGTTTAAACACAGTATAAAGGAACTGTTAACTTGTCACTCAGACAATGTGGTTTACATTATAGAGTGTCCGTGCAAGTTGCAATATATAGGCAGGACCAAGAGAACCCTGAAAAAACGGGTCGCAAAACATATAGCAAACATTAAAAAAGGGGTAGAAACCCACTCATTGTCGAGACATTTTAAAATCGCCCACAACAGCAACCCAATCGGTCTAAAATTTGCTGCTATAGATAAGGTACCCAGAAGTTGGAGAGGAGGGAATCACATTAGCAAGATGTCCAGGATAGAGACTCAGAGAATTTTCGAGATGGAGACCATGATTCCTGGAGGCCTGAATGCGGAGTATGAGCTATTCGGCTTCTTATAAGATCAGTGGGGGCCTCCTGCCGGGGGCGACCTCCGCCGAACTTTTTTATGGTTCGACGGGCTTCCCCCTCGGCAGTGGACCTCCAAGGCACTTACGTTTTCCAGAGGAAAGGTCTCGCATTTCAATTATATAAGAATTGAAAAATTCCAACCCTAACAAATGTATTAACGTCCCTATGTAACACTATTGCAAGCTTGTATAGACTGTACACTATTATCTGAATATTTAATATTTAATATTTTTATTTAATATTATTGCAAGTCTTTTAGATTACATACATTTTTAATTTTCATATTCATTCCGCACTCTATATTTACTTTTTAAGACTGTGATAATTTATAATCCTTGTGGCTACATCTCCACCGTATGAGAAAATAATCTTGTGAAAAAAAGACGGCAATTAGCACCGTAAAGCGCATACATACTGCAGTAATTATCAACTACGGCTTCCCAGTAAGGACAAGACCCTAGATTAATTTAAAAATGTATGGACAACCACTAAGTGAAGTAAACAGTAAAGAAGGCAATATTATACTTCCAGTTGGAAATATGAAAAGAGACAAAATGACATCTGTTTGAGTAGAAAAACTGAAAGTCCTTCCGGTGTGATGACCCATGCCGGGTTTTAGTCATAACCTCTACAGCATATAAAGTAACCTTATGGGGGGGGCGGTCTGATAACCACTGAAGAAGGGGATACCCTAACCCCGAAACGCGTCTGGTCAGACCCCCCATCTTTTCAAGGAGTAGTGCACTACACAAAGAAGAAGACCGCTGCCAAACATCCGTTGAAAGACCGCGTGGAAAGCTATACTGAATTGGGTCCGAAGCCAAACCGGCGGACTCACGTGCACCGATCCACGACGCGGCAAACGAATCCTTGGTGAAGAAAAAGGAAATCTCCACCTGAACACGGCAGTCGGGGTCACTCCAACGGGTAAGACCGTTCCGACCTTCGGTCGGTATTACTGAATATATTGTTTAGCTACTGCCAGCGGGACACTGCTGGGATATACATACAGCGGGACGCCGCCGTATGTTAGCTAACAGCTACAATTCAAACTTTCACTGCAGGCGCTATAAAGGAGGTACAAAGCCGCTTACTAGGATTATGGACCAACAATTACCTCTTTCTCCACGATAGGAACTCACAGTTATTATTTTTTATCCATTTTTCTTTCGTCTGATACAATGTTGCCAAAAGCAAAATCCTTTTAGGACATTGCCTGACAAATGAGACAAGTATTTTGACTGCTGCGCAAATTATTCCAATTTTTAATTCTATCTACCATCCTCAGGTCTATGATATATTGACATTCAACAGTTACAGTAACCGATATTAACTGCTTTGAACTGTCTTCTGACTATTGTGCAAGTCGGGTGTTGCGGGAATACAGTAGACGTTATCAAGGTGGCACAAGGGCCGATAGCAGGCGCTATAGATTTGCATCCACCCTGTTTGAGAGCGATCCAGATTTATAGCTACCTTGACACCAATTACTGTGCTGCTACTGGTCGGCTGTCAAGGATTTTATTCCCACTACCAGTGACTGAGTGTCCTTTAAATCGTGCTTATCATCAGCCGATTTAATTATTTATTATTCTTCAGGATCCTCAGCACACTGATAGATCTATTTGTATAATGTATTTATAAAGATTGACCTTGATTCTAATGGGAATATTTATTTTTATTTATTTTTTAAATTTATTTTTATTGTTCTAAACAATTTTAGAGTTATTGTTTTCATTTAATTTTCTGCATTTTTAAACTGATTAAATTTTGTGGCTTAATATCTTGTGGTGTGCCCAGTCTTCTATTGATTGTTGTGATATTTTCCTGAGTAGTGGGGTGATACTACTCGACTGTGGGCACCCCGATTGGTGGTCACACAAACTTGTGCGTCTGACTACCTTTGATCTCAATTGCAATATATATATGTACAAAAAATATTTTAAAAAAGCACACTGATGTACCAGCCCTGAAAAGGGCTTTTGGGGTGCTGTCAGGACGCTGTCCTTACAGCAGATGAATCTGTGGACACAGAACAATGCCCTAGCTAACGCTTTCCCTATTGAATCAGCAGCAGCAGCACTGTCCCTCCTCTCACTGAGAAGGCAGCTTCCGAATGAATCTAAAATGGATGCTGTCCAGGAGGTGGGAGGGTCTGGGAGGGAGGGTCTGCTGCTGATTGGCTGGAATGTGTCTGCTGACTGTGAGGTACAGGGTCAAAGTTTACTCAATGATGATTAGTGATGAGCGGGAGGTGCCATATTCGATTTCGCGATATTTCGCAAATATTCGAATGAATATTCGTGTTATATTCGTCGAAATCGAATATTCGTAATTATTCCAATTATCGCGAATAATATACGATTTTTTTTTTTCGCGTATTGCGATTATTTATCTTGATAGTATAAGGCAACGTTCCTATGCTAATTGACTATGGCTAGGCTAATATGTGTATTTTACGAAATTTCGTGATTTGCTCTAACTTCGTCTCTTAGAATATTACGAATATTCTAAAAGACGAAGTTAGAGCAATATTACGAAATTTCGTAAAATACACATATAGATTGTAATTTAGCTAATATACTGCTATAATCCCTTTTTTTGCCTCTATTTTTTTTTTTGCCTCTTCTGAACTTAAGTTTTGTAAAATATGTACACTATTAAAAAATATTACTATAGCAGTATATTAGCTTAAATACAATCTATGTGTATTTTACGAAATTTCGTAATATTGCTCTAACTTCGTCTTTTAGAATATTCGTAATATTCTAAAAGACGAAGTTAGAGCAATATTAAGAACATTTGCAAAAGCCGAAATTGCGATGCGAGTAATATAACACGAAATAATCGCATGAAGATTTCAACTTAGCACTGCTATATTCCATATTCTAGCCTAGTATGGAATACAGCAGTGCTAACTTAGCACAGCTATATTCCATATTAGGCTAGAATATGGAATATAGCAGTGCTAAATTGAAATCTTCATGCGATTATTTCGTGTTATATTACTCGCA
Organism: Bufo gargarizans; assembly: GCF_014858855.1. Lineage (NCBI taxonomy): Eukaryota > Metazoa > Chordata > Amphibia > Anura > Bufonidae > Bufo > Bufo gargarizans. Next base: position 194,946,956 of record NC_058084.1, on the reverse strand, counting down.
TCGCAACTTGCGAAATTTCGTAAAATACACATATAGATTAGATTGTAATTTAGCTAATATGGAATATAGCAGTAAGTTGAAAACACCACTGACTGGAGCAGCCAGGAAGCCAGGAATCCAAAGGACAGGTAAGAACAACTTTAGAGAAGTGGGAAAGAAAAAAAATATTATAATAAAAAAAAAAAAAAAATATTCGAATTCGCGAATATATAGAACGATATTCTAAATATTCGCGAAATCTCGAAATTGCGATATTCGAGAAAAAAATTCGTAATTCGAATATTCGCGCTCAACACTAATGATGATGTATAGGGGGCGGACCGAACATCGCATATGTTCACCCGCCGTGGCGAACGCGAATAAGCTATGTTCGCCGGGAACTGTTCGCCGGCGAATAGTTCGGACCATCACTATTGTCGAGTACAGAATTAAAGTGCACATATTTGGCAATTGCCCCTCTCCTGCTGTCGCTATATACTGCATGCAAAAGGCGGCCAAGAAAAATGCAGAGTGCTATTGACAAGAAGCCACTTTGTATTAAGACATTTCTATGTAGATGATGGACTCGCTTCTGCTAGCACACCTGAAGATGCAATCTCCATCCTCAGTAAAGCAAAGCAAATGCTGGCAGAATTCAATCTGCGTCTTCATAAAATCGCTTCAAACAGCCAAAAAGTAATGGAAGCCTTCCCTGTAGCAGACAGAGCTAAGGAGCTTAAAGATCTTTGCCTAGGTACAGACATCCTTCCCTTGCAGAAAAGCCTGGGCCTAAGTTGGGATCTAGAAAATGATAGTTTTGTTTTCAGAGTTTCCTCAGAGGAAAAGCCTTTTACACGTAGAGGCATTCTATCCACTGTAAATAGCCTCTTTGATCCCCTAGGGTTTGTATCACCTGTGACTATAAGAGGTAAAGCCTTAGTTTGTGAACTGTCATCTGGGAAAAGTGAATGGGGTGCATTGCTTCCACAAGAGAGACTAAGTGAGTGGGTTCAATGGACAGAATCCTTGCAAGCGTTAAAACACCTAAAGATAGACAGATGCTATATGCCCATATCTCTATCATCAGCTTGCAGGAAAGAACTATGCATCTTCTCAGACGCATCCACCACAGCTATATGTGCAGTAGCTAACTTGAAAGTAATTGTTGCAGAAAATGTGTGTCATGTTGGATTTGTCATGGGAAAGTCCAAATTAAGCCCTAAACCAGCCCACACTATTCCTCGTTTAGAGTTGTGTGCTGCTGTACTTGCAGTCAAAATGTTTGAGCTAATCACAGATGAACTAGACACTGATTTTGATGCTGTGAAATTCTTCACTGATAGCAAGACTGTCCTAGGTTACATTTGCACCACCACTAGGAGGTTCTATATGTATGTCTCCAACAGAGTGAATAGAATCAGACAGTCTACACACCCAGATCAGTGGTCCTATGTATCTACAGATCAAAACCCTGCAGATTATGCCACTAGGCCTACTCAAGCAGCATGCCTTCAGAACTCTATATGGTTCTCAGGCCCATCCTTTCTGTACCAACCACACTGTGAGCAGATAGACACTGCTAATGTTTATCCACTCATAGAGCTTGAAGCTGAGCCTGAAATCAGATCTGAAATTACAAGCTTCAGCACCAAAGCTTATGAAGCCACACTTCACTCACATTGCTTTGATAGATTTTCTTGCTGGAAGATATTAGTTAAGACCCTAGCCAGACTCATACATGTCGCTAAAACCTTCTGGAGGGAAACCAGCAGCAATCAGGTCAGAAGGTGGGAAAGTTTCCATGAACAAGTCAATCTAGAAGAACTTGCTCAGGCAAAGTCTGTTATAATCTCTTCTGTTCAAAACAAACATTTCCAGAATGTACTGCATTAAAAAACAGACATTCCCAAAACTAAGCCGTCTTAGGAAGCTTAGCCCCTTTTTAGACAAAAATGGGTTGTTGAGAGTAGGTGGACTTTTGTCTCTTGCAGAACTGCTTATTAGGTACTATCATGAAGGTGCAATTAGATCTGCAGGTTTCTGGATTCTTGGTGGCAAACGCTTGGTATCATCTGTTATACACAAATGTGTCATCTGTCGCAAGCTGCGAGGAAGATTACAAAGTCAAAAGATGGCAGAGCTACCAGTGGACAAATTGCTCAACCACCTTTCACCAATGTGGGCTTAGATGTATTTGGTCCGTGGTCTGTTTTAACCCGTCGCACTAGAGGAGGCAGCGCGGACAGTAAACGATGGGCAGTCCTTTTCACTTGTTTGTCCACCCGAGCTGTACACATAGAGCTACTTCAAACCATGTCAACATCAAGCTTTATTAATGCCTTGAGGAGATTCTTCTCAATTCGTGGCCCAGCAAAACTGCTCCGTTCTGACAGAGGAACAAACTTTGTAGGAGCCTGCAAGGAACTTAACATTTGTGCCAGCGAATCACAATTGCAAGACTTTCTCCAAGACGTACATGGGTCTTTAATCCTCAACACTCCTCACACATGGGTGGTGTCTGGGAGAGACTTACAGGTATTTCCAGACGAATCTTGGACGCTATGTTGCTAGATACCAAAACTGATCACTTGACCCATGAGACTTTAAGCACCTTTATGGCAGAGGTTACAGCTATTATGAATGCTAGGCCTATAGTTCCTGTGTCCTCAGACCTAGATACACCTATGCTCCTTACCCCAGCAATGTTGTTGACTCAAAAGTTGAACGCTTTGTCTGCTCCATCTGGAACCATAAGTACAACACACGTTCATGCTAAACAATGGAAGCAAGTACAATGCTTGGCAGACACCTTTTGGAAAAGATGGAAGAGAGAGTATCTGTCAAATCTGAAACACCGTAGGAAATGGACTGAGGATCGCCCAAATTTAAAAGTGGATGATGTTGTTCTGTTGAAGGATAGCCAAGAGAGCAGGAACGAGTGGCCTGTAGGATTTATTGTCAATGCTCTTCCAAGCAGGGATGGCAATGTTAGGAAGGTGGAGGTCAAGATTGCAAAGAATGGGACTTTCAAAATGTATCTTAGACCTATAACTGACATTATAGTTTTAGTTTCAGATTAGCTAGGATTACATTTCCTGTTTATATGTTTTTTCTACATAGCAGTAGTTATTTAGGTAGTGACATAAATTATGCCAGACAGGGAGTGTTCTGCCCATTTTATGCATAATAAATGTATGTAATGTGCTGTAAAGATTATACTGAAATGTTATGTTTGACGTTGCTGCCATCTAGTGGTCAAAGTTAGTTTCTACTTTGCCAGAACATTACAGGAAGTGTATTTTTCTCAGAGTCAGAGGCAGTAACCTTTAACCTGGAACTGTATTTCCTCCATTTCATGACTTCTCCTGGATCTAGCAGACTGCATGCAGAGGAGCTCTTGATCTATTCCTGGACTTATGATGGAATTGTCTGTGAGTACTCTCACTGATGGAGTGAGGCTGCTGTATTATGTTTAATGTATTGACACGTTTTATTTATGTTTATATTGTAGTTTTACAAAGTTATTCAGAAAAGAAAATACATACAGATCTGATGTCTCACGTTTCTTGACTTCTGAATTATTGTTAAGCTGTCTGACTAGTGTTATACAACAGTTCAATAACACAGTTGAGAACACCTGTTGTGAACAGTTCAGAACACCTGTTGTGAATTACTTAATTTTAGGGTCCATTCACACGTCTGTACTGTATTGCTGATCTGCAATACACCCGGCCTGCACCCCCATAGAACTGCCTATTCTTGTCCGCAATTGCCGACCTCCGGAAATGCATCTCTTCCGGCCCCATAGAGAATGAATGGGTCAGGATTTGTTCCGCAATGTTGCTGATCGGATCCGGACCCATTCTACGGACGTGTGAATGAACCCTTATTGTTTTGAGGAACTTCTTCACGCCTAAATGCTGTGTGCCATTTCATTTATGGCAAAGCGGTATGCTCTGGAATGTTTTTTACATGTATCCTCAATAAAGCCGGAAATACTTTTTAATCCTTCGGTGCTGGATGAATTGTTTATTGGATTTCACATGCAACTGCAGAGGAAGTGTGCACGGAGGTTTCACATTGCTATAGAAGCTGGCGTAAGTTTTCTCTTTTGTACCATCTCTGGTGCCATCACATAGGAGGACAGGGGCTGCTGCATACACGTTCCCAATGCCCACCGGGGTGAGATGGAGTACACCCAGATGACCATTGCATCTGAAAGGTTAAAAGTAATTAAAAACAGTAGTGCTGGATGTCTACTCTTTAAAACAGCAGATATCTTGTGGCTGTGCCTGCTGCACATGCCAGCAGGCACCATTTTTAAATGCCTGTCAATGTAAATTTACTGTTGGTGGTCAGGAAGGGGTTAGCTTCCAAGCCTTCACACTGAGATTGGTCCACCAAGTGGGAATAATATGATTAGGCAGAGTGGCCTGGTTATACCTGATTTATAGTGATTTGTGACAAATTAATTCAGAACAAATCAAATATCTTGGTGAACTTTGGTGAATCGACCAAATCTAATTTTTTTTAAAACATCTCAGCTTACCGCACTATAAAACATACAAGAAAATACATCACTACTGTACATGCCCGTTACATTCAGTGATGTCTCCTCTGAGGTAGAAGTTTCCTTTCTTCATCTTCTTCATTTGGACCAGAACGCCTTGATGACTTCGTTCAGCTGCATTTCAGCTCTGCAAATTGTGCCACATAGATATCTTAGATCCCTCACTTTTCCACCATCCACGCCTCCTGGTGCCCCAAAATTGTTATCCTGCTGCTACCCACAATTCTGTGCCTACTGTGCTCCCCAATGCCCCTAAATACTATACTGCAGAAATAACAGTACCATACAAATAGTCCCACATTAGTAATAGTGCTCTTAGACTGCCCTCAATAGTAGTGGTGCTCCCTAAAGTCCCACTAATAGTAATAATTCTCTCCCAGAGTATTAGTAATAGTGTCCCATGCAGTGCCCCAATAGCAAGAATGCTCCTCAAGATTTTCCCCATTAGTAGTATTACCGTCAATATTGTGCCCTATAATAATAATGTGCCCACAGTACCCCTAGTAGTATTAATGCCCCATAGAGCCCCCAGAAAAATAATGCACACATATAGTTTCCCCAGTAGTAGCAAGGCCCCTTTATAAGGCACCCTTTTAGAGCCCACAGTAGTAATGAACCCCTATATCGCACTTAGTAATTATAATGCCTCCTATAGTGGCCCCAATATTTATTAACAGCTGTGTAGTAGCCCCAGTATTTATAAAGCTACACTGCAATGCCCCCTGTAGTTATAATGACCCGGTGTAGTGCCTTTGTATTATAATGCCCAACCCTATAATGTTGTAATGTCCCCTGTAGTTTTTGAGCCTGTATTTTAATGCCCCCTCCTTTGCATGTTTAATACTAGTATATATAATTCCACCCTCTTTAGTGCCCCCTGTATTGTAATGCCACCATGTAGTGCTAGTTGGTATAATGTTCTTACCACCCTTGTAGTCCCCCTGTACTATAATGCCTCCTTTTAGTGCTAGTATGTATAATGCTTTCACCCCCTCTAGTCCCCCTATAGTAATATACCTCCTGTATAGGGATGAGTGAACCCGAACTGGAATGTTCGGATTCGTACCTAACATCACGGGGTCCAGGCTTCCGAACCCGAACAAAGACTTTGTTGTGGAAGTGACAGTGTTAGGCTTTTCATCTGTCTGTTAAGTCTGTGAGTGATCCATAGCCATTTTTTGTGGGTGCAATATACCTCCTCTGTGACACAGAAATACAATACTTAATCTGGCTGTTAATTCTGTCTGTGGCATAAACCCAGTTTTTGGGGTGGAAAACCCCTCCTTTGCATCCGTCAAACGGAAATACAATAGTTAATCTGTTTGTTAATTCTGTGGGTGACATAAACCAATTTTTCGGGGTGAGTGAGATACATTTCCTTTGCATCCGTGACACAGAAATACAATAGTTAATCTGTCTGTTAATTATGTCAGTGACAGAAACCATTTTTGGGGTTGCAAAACACCTTCTTTGCATCTGGGCCACAGAAATACAATCGTTAATCTGTCTGTTAGTTCTGTGGGTGTCCTAAACCAATTTTGGGGGTGAGATACACCTCTTTTGCATCCGTGACACAGAAATATGGATGTAGCAGGGTTAACACACATGCTTTATGAGACATGTTATCTAAATTAAATGCAACTAAACGCGTTAAGCAATTGTTTTTCAATGGTTTTTGTTTAAGTTAAGTTAAGAAATTTTAGTTAAGAGTGTAAGTGTTACCCCTGCTACATCTGTACAATAAATAATCTGTCTGTTAATTCTGTGGGTTACATAAACCCATTGTTTGGGGTGAGATACACCTCCTTTGCATCTGTGAAACAGAAATACAATAGTTGATATGTCTGTTAATTCTGTTAGTGACATAAACCAATTTTTTGAGGTGCAAAATATCTCTTTTGCATCCTTGACACAGAAATGTAATAGGTAGTCTTCCTGTTAATTCTGTCGTTGACATAAACCCATTTTGTGGGTTGCATATCACCTATTTTGCATCCATGACACAGAAATACAATAGTTAATCTGGCTGTCAATTTTGTAGGTGCCCTCAGAGAATGAGGAGAGCATTAAAATAGGGACATGGACGTGGTACGGCTGGTGTTGGTGTAGCTCCTGCTGCAGGGAGAGGATGTTTTCGACCCATGCTAGCTATGTGCCCAATTGAAATACCTTACATGTACATGGTACATACAGGTACATGCAGGCGACAGGACGTTTTGCGTCATTTTGGAGGCCCGAATAATGCTGTACGAATGGTGAGGCCAGAACAAGTAGAAGTGGTGTTAGATTGGACAGTGCCTCCAGTGCCTGCCCATTGTCTTCCACCTGGTCCCCTGCTCAAAGCGCAGAGTTGGCACTAGCGGCCCATGGGCATCTATGTTCCACCTCACCCCCTTGCACATCAGCCAAGCAGTCTGTGCCCCAAGTCATGGACCAACGTAGCACATGATGATGACAAAATATAGGTGTCAACTGCTGCAGATTTCTGCAGTGTGCAGACTGAAAAGGGGGCAGTGGTGAAGAGTGGGTGAAAGATAATGTACAGGATAATGAGGTCTTAGACCCCACATGGAATTAAAGTCATCCAAGTGGCATGTGCAGTTCAGGGGAAGAGGTGGTGTTGTCATGCAGCGTCAGCAGCACAGCAAAGGGGAGCAGGGTGCAAAACCACAGCAGCTAACCCCTAGATGCCTGCTACTACCCACCGTGCCGAGGTATTGAGCACACCAAAGCCAGCTGAAAGGAGTTTCCTGGTGTGGTAGTTCTTCTGGCAATGTGCTGACGACATGACATGGGTGGTTTGCACGCTGTGCAGTCAGAACCTGATACTAAGCATAAATGTTCTAAACCTGAGCACCACCTGCATGACCAGGCATCTAAATGCAAAGCACGACTTGCAGTGGAGTAGACACCTGAAAAACTATGAAGGATCTGAGGCTCCTCCTGCTCCTTTCTGATGTGGACCAACAGGGCCTCCTGGCTCCCCACATATAGAGGGTGTGACAGCACCACCACCAGCAGTCCACACCATCCCATGTGCAACACGCCAGACCTGCAGGGTATAGCGAAGTGAGGTCACGGTTATGGGCAATCGAGGGTTACTCAATATTTTTGGAGAACTCTGGGCAGGCGCGTGGCAGTGAAGGAGAGGTAGACACGGTTCCTCTGGGGCACACTCTGTATATAGGGACCAGGCCTGATGGTGGATTGAGGTGCCCTGGATGTTACGGGTATTTTAAGTGCCTGGGGCAAGGTCCCTGCTGGATTCGTGACGCCAGTGCCTTTGGACGGTGGCACGCCGGTTGATAGTTGAATGATGTAGGTACACAGGCAAAATGGTGAACCAAACGTTACTTTTACTGAACAGTTCAACTTTGTACAGCAGGTGGTAACACAGTCTTTCAATCACAGTTCCACAAGTAGGCTTATTCACAAAATGGCAGGCAATATTTATGCAAGATACGCAGAGGGTAACTTCACAAGCACTCAGCAGCAGGTTGTACCTTTCCTCAGAATCAATGCACACTGTCCTTTCTAGAACTCCTGCTCTGGCTTTATATCCCAAGGCCCGGATGCCTAAAGGGTGGCTTAAATCCTTGGTTACTCTATCTTCCTCAGGTATTAGATTCTTGCTGCACTTTCTATTTGCATCTGCCCATCAGGGTTACTTAGCTTACCCTGGAGTTTCCTCACTTGGCTGTGGACTGACTGTGGGTTTCTCCCAGGAGGTTGGGTCCTGCAACTGGGGTGTCTTCAGAGCTAACTAAGGCTCTCTTGGTTTCAGGCAGGCTGGAGCTTCTCACTAGCCTCCTAGACATCACTAGCAGCCAGGACTATCAAGCTGCATGTCAGGAGCAGGCTTTCTAGCCTCTGTCTTCTCAGACTCCTGACTCTGCACACACTGCACTGCACACTCCCTCTCCCTGTCTGGGCCTGGACATTTATACTAGGGGCTCCCTATCTCCCTCTAGTGTCTGGGATGTCTAACTACACCCAACTAGGCCTGCTATTGCATCATACAGGGGTACATTGCATAGAAAAACACATTAGAACATACATTAAATGCACAATTAAATATAACATTTCTGTTCCTTGTGAGTAGGAGTAACGTGCACACCAATTGACCCTTGTGTAGTGCCCACCCCTACCTAGTGGGACACTACACATGGAAGCATTAAACTGTCCATCCCCCAAACACTGGAGAGAAAGAGGAAGTATCCCTCTACCCACCCGAGAGCCCTGGCCTTGAATGAGAACATTTCCTGGTCTTTGAAATGCTGTTATTCTGTATGGTGGAGACAGACAGTTTTAAAAACCTTATGGTGGTGGCTGTCCCACAGTACGTGGTTCCCAGCCGCCACTACTTTTCCAGATGAACCATCCCTGCACTGCATGAACAAATGGCAGACAAAATCAGGTGTGCGTTGCTCAACACCATCAATAGCAAGGTCCACATAACCACCAGTACGTGGACCAGTAAGCACGGGCATTGACTGTATATATCTCCCTAACTGCCCACTAGGTAAATATAGTGGCTGCTTGTCCTGAAGGAGAAAGCAGTTTGTGCATGCACTACCGCCATCGAGGATTGCTGGATGCTTCTCGGTGCCTCCTGTTGCCTCCTACTCTGCTTCCTCCTCTACAGCCTCCTCATCCTCCTCTACAGCCTCCTTATCCAGTGAACGTAACACTTGCACCACCAACTTCAGCACAGCCAGGGGGAAATGACAACAGGCTGTTTGTTTGAGGGAAAAACCCCACACCATGCAGGAGCTGTGGACAGGCATAGAAGAACAGACCGATGAGTGGTTGGTGCCGCTGAACCTCAAGCACGGCCTGGTGGTGTGCGATAACGTGTGAAATCTCATTGCAGCTCTGGGACTAGCCGGTTTGAGGCACATCCCTTGCTTGGCGCACATGCTGATATTAGTGGTGCAGAGGTTCCTGAAAAATTACTCAGCTGCAAAAAGTGCGATACATCTGTGCACTCTTTTGGCGTTCTCACACTGCTGCTGCTCACCTGTCTGCGCTGCAGCGTAACTTCTGCCTTCCTGCTCACCACCTCATATGCGACAAACCCACAAGATGGAACTCCACCTTACATATGCTGGAGAGACTGTGTGAGCAGCATAACGCTATAGTGGAGGTTCAGCTGCAGCACACCCGGGTAAGTTGCTCTGCAGAACAGCACCACTTCACCACCAACAAGTGGGCCTCCATGCGGGACCTGTGTGCCATATTTGCCTTGTGTGCCATGTAGGGTTGGACGATATCAAAAATATTCAGACGATAACGATATAAAAAAATTGATCGCGATAACGATATATATCTCAATAAATACCAGTTTAAAAGAAAAAAAAAACACAAGGAGACGTTATACTGTATGTAGGTGTATGTATGGGGGGCCACAAGGAGATGTTATACTGTATAGGGGGCCACAAGGAGACGTTATACTGTACGGGGGCAGCCACAAGGAGACGTTACACTGTACGGGGGCAGCCACACGGAGACGTTACACTGTACGGGGGGCCACAAGGAGACGTTGCTCTGTATGGGGGGCCACAAGGAGACGTTACACTGTATGGGGGGCCACAAGGAGACGTTGCACTGTATGGGGGGCCACAAGGAGGCGTTACACTGTATGGGGGGCCACAAGGAGGCATTACACTGTATGGGGACCACAAGGAGACGTTGCACTGTATGGGGGGCCACAAGGAGGCGTTGCACTGTATGGGGGGCCACAAGGAGGCGTTGCACTGTATGGGGGGCCACAAGGAGGCGTTGCACTGTATGGGGGGGCCACAAGGAGCGTTATAATAAGGTCTTATGGGAGCGAGGAGGAGGGAGAGCCAGGGCGGCCGCTGCGGGAAGTAGTAAGTTTATAACTTTATCATCAGACAGTACGCACTAGTGAGGCAGCCGCAGGAAAAGTCTCTCCAGAGACACCAGTACTCACACAGGGGATCGCCACATATACAATAGAGCCGGCGCCCGGCACTGGTGGGTGACAACGGTGATGATGTCAGATGGTGGGTGGAGACTTGACTAAGGGAGGCGGAGCAAGAAGGAGGCAGGCCAGGAGCGAGAGAAAGTAATGTTATGTTACTCAGCGCTATGCAAGGTGCAGGGGCGGGCGGTAAGTGATCAGTCAGTTCCTGAAGGCGAGTTGTTAGAAGCGGGAAAAATGGGCAAACGGGCGGACGCACGTTTAGAAGAGGTCAGCGCACAATGTGCGCTGACCTCTTTGATGACGTCACAAAATACTGCGGTATTTAGGAAACGGCGATATCGCCATATCGCCGTTTTTTTAATACCGCGGTATATCGTGATACCGGTATATCACCCAACCCTAGTGCCATGTTGCGCTTTTTCAAGTACTCCACCAACATGGCCATCACACCATCATCAGCCTTACTATCCCAATTCTATGCGTCCTTGAAAAAATGCTTCAGGCGATGATGGATGATGTGGTGGCACAGGAGGAGGAGGAACAGGGATCATTCCCACGGTTATCAGGCCAGTTGTCTACACGTGGCTCGGAACGTGGGTTCCTGCACCAACAGCGGCCAGGTACACAACTGTCCAGCCAGGGCACAGCTTTGGAGGATGATGATGATGATGATGATGATGAGTAGGAGAAACCGAGTTCACAGCAGGGTGGCACCCAAAACCGCTCATAGGCATGACTAGAGTGTGGCTGGAGGGATACAGAGGACACAGACAATACACCTCCCACCAAGAACAGCTAGTCATTGCCTGACAAACTTTAACGAGTACATGTTGCCGTGCCTGCACAATAACCGACGAGTTGCCGTGATTGTTACCAGTGCTGATTATGGGTCACCACCCTGGTTGATCCGCGCTACAAGGACAACGTGTTGTTCCTTACTTCCGTCACTAGAGCATAATAGGAAGATGCGTGAATATAAGTGCATGCCAGTAGATGCACTACTGACGGTGTTCTCACCTGACAGAGGGGGCTCAGTGGAAGCACGAGGTGAAGGTGGAGGAGGAGGAGGAGCAAGTCACCAACACAGCTGGGGCACCGGCACCACCTAAGAAGGGAGGGTTAGCATTGCCGAAATGTGGAAAACCTTTGTCAGCATGCCACAACATCCAGCACCACCACCTGATATGGACTGTCTTAGCAGGAGGCAACATTTCATCAACATGGTGGAAGAGAATGTGAGCACATATCTGCACGTACTGACTGGTGGGTCTGCCCCATTTAATTTCTGGGTCTCCAAATTGGACACATGGCTTGAGCTTGCACTTTATACCTTGGAGGTGCTGTCCTGCCCTGCGGCAATTGCATTGTCTGAACGTGTTTTTAGCAGGGCAAGGGGTGTGATCATGGAGAGGTGCAATCACCTATCCACAGCCAAAATGAACCATAATAATAGGAGAAAGGGGGCACACTCACCATAGCGGTTTAAAAACACTAATTTAATGTAATATAAGCAAGACCAAAGAAAAACACAATAGGACTGCACATCCAAAATAACTAAAATCCAATATAAGTTTTATTAAAGAGGAACACAGGCACATTAAAAATTAAAATGAACCAGGCATGGATCCCTCAAGACTTGTCCGTACCTTGGGCAGAGTAGAGACGTATACCGGCCGCACCCAGCCATTGTTATACTCCAGCGCAGTTTGTTTGTTCTGTTTGCCATTTCCCAATGTTTTGGGGCCTCCCCTAATAAAAAGAAATTTAAAAAAATGGATAGAAATAAAACAAAATTAAAAAACAAAAACTGCGTTGGTTTCCTCTTCCGCCTCTTCCACCTACACCGCCATGTCCACCTCCTCCTCCACTCGGATCTCCACCTTCTGGTTCAAGATTATATGTTATATTAGCAGAGTAGAGAAGTATACTGGCCGTACCCAGCCATTTTTATACTTCAGTGCAGATTGTTTGTTCTGTTTGCTGAAAGAAAAAAATAAAATTAAAAAAAGATAACAAAAACAGTGTTGGCTACCTCCTCCTCCACCTCTTTCACCTGTAAGAAACAGTCATGTAATGTGTCTAAGTTTCGTTATCCTGGTAAACTGTGTTAAAATTTAATGTATAATGCTATTCTAGTAATACAGATAAATGTAAATGCCTGCAGTATTCGTTTGGTCAGTAGATGGCAGCATAGGACCAATTTGCATTGAAGTTTGCCATAGAGAAAGTGTATTAATGTGGTAGTGGCTCTTTAAAACAGCAGTTAAGTGTTGAAGTGACACGCCCCTTATGATGTCAGCCTGCCTCAGTGTGAGCAGGAAGAATGAGGAAGAGGGACTAAAACTATAACGGCTGCCATCTTGGCTAGATAGAAAGCAAGTTCTGTGCTGTGTAAGACGTGTGTGGAGATACTAAAGGACGTTCCTGTGCAGCCAAGCTGTGTGAACTTCAGTCTAGAGACTGACGGAGTATAAAGAGACCGTGCATTTAGTGAAGCCAAGCTAAAAGGACTGTGTGCAGCAGCTAACCTGTGGAGCCGACATTGGGCTGAGTGGATTGCCCCAAGCAGTAAAGAGACTCACAGTGCTGTCGAGGTACCGGACAGTCACTGTAAAATTCTGGATTATATCCATCTGGTTTTCCGGCCTGCTGAGGAGGACTTCTTTGTTGCGGATCCTGCGCTGGTTATAAAGGAAAAGGACGACATCGGGCCCCACCGTGCACTTCCACAAACTGTAAGAGGTCCACTTGGACCACTGGGATAAGGGGGGGTGCGCACCCGCTTGAAAGTTAGGGTCAGTTAGGGATAGTTCCTGGGACTGCTATTCCTTAGTGTCCGCACCGCGAACACGGACACAGCAAAGGTGGAGATTGTTGTAGTATTTGATTTGAATTGTTCATACTGTTTTATTGTTAACCTGCTTTTATTAATTGATAGTAAATGCAATTTTCTTAATCTTGACTTCTGCGTACGCACTCTTTTCTGGTTGCGGAATCAAACCACCTGCCTTGCTCTCGGTTCACAAATTGGCGTAGTCGGCAGGATCCGCCTACCAGAATGGACGGCGACGCACCCGTTAGGAGGGATGGTGCTGGAGGAAGAATGCCAGCAGGGGCTGTAATGAGTCAGTTAGCAAAGTTTGATGGCAATAATATGTCTGTGAGTGTGTGGGCAGAGCAGATACGAATGGTACAGCGCATGTACCAGACCGCACCAGAAGTACTAGTAGAGCTAGCCATATTGACGTTACAAGGAGATGCTAAGACTACAGTGATATTGCAGCCATTTGAACAAAGACAGACATTTGAGCAAGTTGTCCAGATTCTAGAAACTATTTATGGAGAAACCGCATTGCTGGGGTCCCTGCAGGCACGGTTCTTTCAGAGGGTACAAAAGGAGAATGAAAGTCTCCCTCAGTATGCAAATGCCCTACAAGAACTGCTCCGAGATATTCAAGGGAAGGAAAGAGGGGGCTCACCAGCCTTCTGTAACCCTGATCGGACACTCCGTGACCAGTTTGTTCTGGGGATCCGTGATGGCAGCTTGACTGTTGCTATGCAGGACTTTATACGACGGGAGACTGATGCTAAATTTCATGACGTACAGGTGGAGGCCATCTCACGTGCCAATAGTATGGTTCAAAAGCCTCAGACCGCAGTTGGAGTTACATTGTCGCAGGGGGCTAGCTCTGGCCCAGAAACAGTGGAAAAAGGGACAGTTAAAGAGATACTTACAGTAATGCAGAAATTGCAAGAGCAAATGGAACACCTACAAACCAATTGTAATGAGAATTCTATGAGAATTGCAGGCCTCCAGAAAACTAGAGACGAAGGGGTGGGCCGTTCATACCAAGAAGGTCAGCATCACCCACAACCCTACTGGAGGGATGAGGATAGGACCTACCGAAGGGGTCCCAATAATGTAGTACAACTCTCAGGAGAGAACGATGGGGCTTACCGAAGGGGCCCAAACCGATGGCCAGAGCGACGGGAAGTACGCTGCTGGGAGTGTGGACGCGTGGGCCACATTGCTGCTAGATGTCCAGAGCAGCGACAAGCTTATGAGAGACCGCCGTTAAACTGAAATCCCCTGCTGCAGTAGGGCGGGCAGTAGGGGAAACTGAGAAGGAGATTATGAGAGGAGAATGCCCTGAAGAGGATCTGATCGCTGCAAGTCCCATCATACAGATGGAATTGGAAGGTATTCCGGTTACCGGGATGATTGACACGGGTTCCCAAGTAACGACCCTGAGTAGAGACTGTTACGAACGGTATTTTCAGCGACATGTGAAATATGATCCCCGTACATTTATACGAGTGGTCGCAGCTAATCAGTTACCAGTACCGGTGGTGGGAGTGGCCTGGATGAATGTCAGATTATGTGGCCAAGATCTAGGCAAGAAAGGCATTGTGGTAGTACAGGAGTCACATGAAGTAAAGGTCCCTGTCATCTTGGGGATGAATGTGTTAAAAGAATTGGATCAGATTCTCTTTGAAAAGAAAGGTCACGGTTATTGGAGAGAAACCACTAGCCATCGGCCTACTCAAACGGCCTTCCAGCGGCTGGTCCGAACATGTGGCTTACAGAAAAGTTCAGATGCACAGTGTCCTCTTGCTCGAATTTCGGTCCCTCTGCATACAAAAGTTACGTTGCCACCCAGACGGGAGATGATAGTGTCCATGCCTGTAGGCACCTGTAGGAAACTAGAGGGCATAGCTGTGTTGATAGAACCACTGCCGACAGCCGGAAGAAGTGTTGATCCGCTAGTAGCCCGTTCCTTGGCAGTAGTCCGCAATGGGAGAGTACCCCTCCGATGTGTGAACACTCAGGATCAGAGTGTAGACCTACCCCCAGGAAGGCTGCTGGCTAACCTCTATGTGACTCCGGAGGAAGTGAGGAAAGCGACCCCGATGCAGTTGAGGCCGGCTGAACGAGGTGAATGGGCCGTAACCGTGTCTATGGGGGAAGGCGAGAACCCCACCCCTAAATGGAATGGCGGTGCAATTCGAGAACAGATGAAGATAGAGACTTCTTTGTGTTCTCTGGAACAGATCCGGAAGGTAGATGAACTGTTATGGGAAAACCGCACAACCTTTGCACGTCATGCTGAAGATTTTGGATGTACGACAGGGATCTACCATGAGATTCCCACAGGAGACACCCCTCCAATCAGAGAGCGCTACCGACAAATTCCTCCACAGATGTATCAGGAGGTGAAAGAACTGTTGACCCAGATGCTGCAGAATGGGATCATTCAAGAAAGCCAAAGTCCCTGGGCAGCTCCAGTGGTACTAGTAAGGAAGAAAGATGGGTCCATTCGGTTTTGCGTAGACTATCGAAAGTTGAATACCTGCACCGTACGAGATTCCTACCCCTTACCTCGGATTGAGGAGTCCCTTTCAGCACTAGGAAGAGCCCGCTACTTCTCCTCGCTAGACCTGGCTAGTGGGTATTGGCAGGTGCCAATGGCCGAGAAAGATAAGGAAAAGACAGCCTTTATCTTGCCCATGGGACTATACGAATTTAACCGGATGCCCTTTGGATTGACAAATGCACCTGGAACGTTTCAACGATTGATGGAGAAATGTCTTGGTGACTTCAACTTTGAATTCACTCTCATCTACTTGGATGACATTATAGTGTACTCTGCAACCTTTGAGGACCATCTCCGCCAGTTGGGACAAGTATTTCAACGATTGCGGGAACATGGGCTCAAACTGAAACCCAGTAAATGTCGGTTGTTTCAATCTGAAATTGATTACTTGGGTCATTGTGTATCAGGAGAAGGGGTGAGGCCGTCAAGGGACAAGATAGCGGCTGTTCAAGACTGGCCGACACCGACTACCCTGCGAGAAGTGAGGGTGTTCCTGGGAGTAGCCGGCTACTATCGACGGTTTATTAAGGACTTTGCTAGAGTAGCAGCGCCACTTAATGCTCTCCTACGAGGCACCGCCGGGGGTCCGAAGAACCGGTCTGTGAAATGGGGCCCTGAACAGGAACACGCCTTCCAGGCATTGAAGGATGCTCTTACAACGGCCCCAATCTTAGCGTATGCTGATTACCACTTGCCCTTCCAGCTATATACCGATGCAAGCCTGTATGGTCTCGGAGCGGTGCTATCTCAGTTCCAGGATGGCCAAGAGCGTGTCATAGCGTATGCCAGCCGATCCTTGCGAGATTCTGAGAGAAACCCTGACAATTATAGTTCATTTAAGTTAGAACTGTTGGCACTGGTATGGGCCATGACTGAGAAATTCTCTGAGTATTTGACCGGAGCTGAAGTCTTAGTACTGACTGACAACAACCCATTGGCTCACCTGGAAAATGCCAAGCTCGGGGCTTTGGAGCAGAGGTGGATAGCCCGAATGTCTAAGTTCAATTACCGCATTAAGTATCGGTCCAAGACGGAGAACCAAAATGCCGATGGACTTTCTAGGGTAACTACCCAGGCCCCCAACGGAGACGTGGATCATGAGTTGGAGCATGTGGAGATGCCTGACTTCAGCAGATTTTCACAAGCCTTGGTCACTGCTATGCAGTGTGCAGTGGAAGGGATCGAAACGGCTCCTTTCTTTGGCCCCTCACTACAGGAATGGGTGCAAATACAGCAGGCCCATGAGGGGCTGGCGAAAATGATCAAGTGTGTTGAGAAAGGCAAGAAGCCCTGTAAAGAGGAAAGAGAACGACTGACCCGTGAAATGCTATTAGTCCTGAGTCAGTGGGAAAAGTTAGAGATGAAAAATGGAGTGCTATGCCGAAAGGTATATCTGCCTTCTGAAATCGACATTTGTTACCAAATCGTAGTGCCTAGTGAACTGGCTCAATCATTGGCTCTTGAGGCTCATAATAAGAATGGACATTTTGGTCATGAGAAGACCTTTCGTTGGCTACAGCGACTGATTTACTGTCCAGCTCTCCGTCAAATGGTCGAAGAAGTATGTCATAGATGTCGAACTTGTGAGATCCATAAGGCAATAGAACAAAGAGCTCCCCTGCAAACCATAGTGACCCAGGAACCTTTGGAGATCGTCATGATAGACTACCTAATGGTGGGCCCATCCAACAGTGGGCACCAGTACTGCCTCGTAATGGTGGACCACTTCACCAAATTTGCGGTGGTGACCGCCACCAAGGACCAGACCGCTGAGTCAGCAGCTCGAGCCCTATGCCAAGATTTCATCCGAGTGTACGGGTGTCCACAACGCATCCACTCTGACCAAGGGGCTTGCTTTGAGGGACATGTAATGAAAGAAGTTCAACGTATCTACGGGATAAAGAAGTCGCACACGACTCCATACCATCCCCAAGGAAACGGAGCCTGCGAACGATTTAATAGAACTCTGCTACAGATGGTGCGGACTTTGGAGGAGGACAAGAAGTTACAGTGGCCTCAGTTCTTGTCTGAGATGGTGTGGGCCTATAACAATCAGGTCCATTCTACAACGGGGTATTCTCCTTATACTCTCCTCTTTGGACGGTCTGGGCGAAGTGTCGGAGAGTTACAGTTAAATGATGTGGATGGGTTCCCTCCAAGAGATCCAGCCTCCTGGGTGCGAGCACACCGGCAGAGACTTGAGACAGTTCATCGATTGGTGCGACAGCGTCTGCAAGAAAATTCTCATCCTGATAAGACCCCGGTGCAAAGGGCACCATTGCAGCCAGGTGACCTGGTGCTGGTACGTGTCAAGAAGCCTCAAGGAAAATTGGAAAGCAGGTGGGAGGCTGTGCCATATCGTGTAGTTGCCCGCAAGTATGCAAATGGGCCTGTGTACGAAGTTCAGAAGGAAGGAACTGATTGTGTCCGAGTACTTCACAGAAATATGTTGCGCCTGTGTCAATCTGAAGAAGCAAATTGTGATGGAACTGATAATGTCAACGAGCTCCCACAGTCCGAGACTGGTGGTGTGGAATGGGCTTACGATGATGAGGATGATTGTTGGCCAATCCCCGCTCCTGAGGATGTTCCACCTGTGACTAGTGTGCCCCCAGCCTGTGCCCCCTATGATGCGGAGTCTGCTGGTCCTTCTCAGCCTATGGCTACAGTACCCCAGAGTATACCAGTGGTTCTCAGACGCACCACTAGACCAAATGCTGGCATTCACCCTGTTCGGTATGCGCAGGACGAGTTTATTTGGCCTGCCATACAACGGTACATTACCACTCTACATATAAGAGTACAGCCCTCTGGATATTCAGTCATTGGCAGGGACTGCCAATCTTAAAGTGGGGGGGAATATGTAAGAAACAGTCATGTAATGTGTCTAAGTTTCGTTATCCTGGTAAACTGTGTTAAAATTTTATGTATAATGCTATTCTAGTAATACAGATAAATGTAAATGCCTGCAGTATTCGTTTGGTCAGTAGATGGCAGCATAGGACCAATTTGCATTGAAGTTTGCCATAGAGAAAGTGTATTAATGTGGTAGTGGCTCTTTAAAACAGCATTTAAGTGTTGAAGTGACACGCCCCTTATGATGTCAGCCTGCCTCAGTGTGAGCAGGAAGAATGAGGAAGAGGGACTAAAACTATAACGGCTGCCATCTTGGCTAGATAGAAAGCAAGTTCTGTGCTGTGTAAGACGTGTGTGGAGATACTAAAGGACGTTCCTGTGCAGCCAAGCTGTGTGAACTTCAGTCTAGAGACGGACGGAGTATAAAGAGACCGTGCATTTAGTGAAGCCAAGCTAAAAGGACTGTGTGCAGCAGCTAACCTGTGGAGCCGACATTGGGCTGAGTGGATTGCCCCAAGCAGTAAAGAGACTCACAGTGCTGTCGAGGTACCGGACAGTCACTGTAAAATTCTGGATTATATCCATCTGGTTTTCCGGCCTGCTGAGGAGGACTTCTTTGTTGCGGATCCTGCGCTGGTTATAAAGGAAAAGGACGACATCGGGCCCCACCGTGCACTTCCACAAACTGTAAGAGGTCCACTTGGACCACTGGGATAAGGGGGGGTGCGCACCCGCTTGAAAGTTAGGGTCAGTTAGGGATAGTTCCTGGGACTGCTATTCCTTAGTGTCCGCACCGCGAACACGGACACAGCAAAGGTGGAGATTGTTGTAGTATTTGATTTGAATTGTTCATACTGTTTTATTGTTAACCTGCTTTTATTAATTGATAGTAAATGCAATTTTCTTAATCTTGACTTCTGCGTACGCACTCTTTTCTGGTTGCGGAATCAAACCACCTGCCTTGCTCTCGGTTCACACACCTACACCGCCACATCCACTGCCTCCTCAACCTCCTACTTCACTTATACCTCCGCCTCCTGGTTCAAGATTATTAATTTTAATATTTTTTTCTATTCTATGTTATTGTAAGTCATTTCCCATTTGTTTGCAGGGCAATTTTCCTGCTCTTACCCCTATTTTGCTTCCTTTTGCAGCCCTCTAGCCCTTACTATGACTATTTCACAGCCATTTTACAACACTAAAGTTTGTGTCCCCATTGACTTCTATGGCTTCGGGTTCAGGGTCTGATTTGGCTCAAGTTCTGCTACCTGAACCAAACTTTGAACCAATGTTTGGCCGAACCCCTCGAACCCCAAACATCCACTGGTCTGTAGTATGGTGCTCCATGTACTATAATGCTCCCTGTAGTACCATATAATAGTATAATGTTATATAATATGACCCTGTAGATCCCCTGTGATAATGCACATCCTGTAGCCTCATTTGAAGTATAATGTGCCCCTGTAGTCCCCCATGTAGTATAATGCCCCTCTGTAATCCAACATAGTATAATGCATCCCTGTAATCTCCCTGTAGTATAATATTTCCCTTTAGTCTTTCTGTAGTATAATGTGTCCCAGTAGTCTTCCTGTAGTATCATGCACCTCCTTTATTCCCACCTGCAATGAAAGCATAATGCCCCCTGCTGTTTTATATGTAATGTTCTCTCTCCCCTGCTAATGCCTCTAGTAGCGTCAAAATAAATATATTAAAATAAAAAAATAACAAAAAATGCTCATCTGTGTCCACTGTATGCTGTCTGCGATGCCACACACCTCTTCCAGTCTGTGGCCTGAGTAGCAGCATCCTGGCACAGGCGGTCATGACGACATCACTGCTACGGCCCAGGATGTCACGATGATGTCATTATGACATCTTGAAATGCTTTATTGCCCCATAGAATCCAGGCCTAGTGACCTGCAGCCTAAGAAGCTAAACAGTGGGCCCCACTGTTGACTGTTGTCCCCTCAGATGGGGCGAGATGCTTATTTCGCCTCATGGTTGATGCAGCCCTGCTAGTCAGTAATTCCACTGTGGTGCCCTTGCTGTTGCTGCAGGGTTCAGTGTCTATTTATATTTGCTATATGCAGTATTATGCACAATTTGAATAGTGAATAGCATGTTTATTCCACAACATGGATGTTCTTAGTAATGCAGGGAGGCCAGTGTTTAGTGTGCCCTGTCTGCGGTCCTATGTTGTTTGCATTTGCTATCCAAGTTGCTAGTGCGATGGTTATTTCTCAGCCACACAAGATTACCAATTTCTAACGGTTCTGCTTTAGCCGACTATTTATAGTCATTCTGTTGTTTGTTGCGTGCATTTGCCATACAGACTTGGACAATCTCCTGGGCATCAGCTAGACGTTTTTTGATGTTTACTCACCCAATCAGTTTGTGGTAGGGGATTAATTGAATCTGGAACTTGCACATCCAGGGTGTGATTTGAAGGCAACTTTCCTTGACAGCCAAGCATAAGATAATATGGAGTATATCCAGTAGAACAATGGATGATATTGTTGTAAGTATACATCAATTGAGGTAGTAAAGTTGGCCACTCAATTCTCTTAGCAGGTGGTACAGCCCTCAACATTTTAATTAAAGTTTGATTAATTTTTTCGCAAAGTTCGTTGCCTTGAGGATGGTAAGCTGTTGTTCTGATCTTCTGACAATTGAGAAGTGAACACGGACATCCATAGGGCAACAGGAAGTTTTTCCAGAAAACATTTGCAGTGGTTTTGGCTGTCAAGTCTTTAACAGGTAGAGCTACTACAAATTTGGTGTAGTGATCAATTATTGTCATGACGTAGGTATACCCTGAGCTACTTGGTTCTAACTTTACTTGATCAATGGCCACTATTTCTAGAGGTGTTTTGCTTACGATGGGATGCAATGTTGCTCTTTGGTCATGCCTTTCACTTCTTCCAATGGCACAAGTAGAACATTCTCTTGGTGACACCTCTGTCAATCAGCTGTTAGCGCAGGGGGTGACTGTGGCCACACATTCAGTAGCATTACATGTAAATTTTACAAATGAGTGCGCAACAATGCGATAATATGAAATGGAGACATGGATGAACAATATTTTTCTGTAATCAGATGCTGTGAATTTTCCCTCGATATGGAGAAGCCCTTTGGTGTCTTTGAATCGCTAATAATATTACTTGATGGTTTCTTATTAAGCTGCTTCAGAGTTGAATATAAGTGTTTATTGTTTATGATAGAGCTAACTTGGGTTGAGAGCATCAAAGTATCCAAAGTGGTCTTTGATCTGAATTTCAGGAAAAATTTGATTAGATGTGAAGCCGGATTTCCTCATGCTTCATGGTAACGAATACATTTTCCCTGAAATAATATACCTCATACACTTAAGTGAGAAGAGGCCGCTGCGGCCATCTTGATTGACACAAATACGTCGCCCAAGATGGCTGCAGCGACCTCTTCATGCTCAAATGGATAAGATGAGTATTTTTTATTTTTTTACCAGATTAACCTCTGAAAGCCCTCACTATTATTCTCAGATGCAGAGATCAGCTATGACTGCATCATCTTAGGGGTTCAATGACACGGGGTGGCACAATCACTGTTCCCTATCATTGCGCCTGCTACTTAAAATGGAATGCGCTTCGAGACAAAGTAATTTGTCATGAAGTAAGTTTCTTTGTGATATTCACCGTATTAGCTGAATCAAATTTTTCAAAACTTCGCTCAACACTAGGGGTAATCCTTGAGCCAACTATTTTTACATTCTAATCCACAGTTTGATAGCAGATTTACTAAAATAATGATCTCCTCACAACAATACAAGCGATATGCAGGGATTGTATCATTTGATTTTTCACAGTTTTAAGGCTAGAGCTACATAAGTCATGCAACAGCAAAGCTGTATGTCCAAAAACATGTGTGCAACTATTTTAGAACTAGCATGAAAACGCAAAAAAATCTCAGAAAAGTCACAGGTATGTTGCAGTTCTGCAAGAAATGCATTGTGGTCTATGATCGCTCACATGAGACCTGCAAACAAAAACTCCAACAGCGTAGGACCTTCTGCATTTTTCATGGCATGTTGCATGTCACATCACAGCTGTACTGACAATCATTAGATGAAGTGTCACATAATCTTCATGTTGTCGTGTAGTACGAGCCTTATGTGTAAAAAAAAGTCACAAATTTTGCAAACAGCATTTTTCCTCAAAAATGTTTGAATTTTCACTGCACCAGGCACTTCTGAAAAATATCTGGAAAAGTTGGCGTGGTTATCTATGTCAATTATAAGTACCCCAGACTTTTGTCGGGTACTTGTAACTTTTTAAAAATCACAAAAAAGGATGGAGCAAAAATAAAAAGTTTAATCTCTAGGCAAAAGTATTATTTGTAAAGATGCACCATGTAGTTTATCAAACAGTGTGCAAGGCTTTCTATTTGACACAGATTATGCCAATACAGACTCATGATAAATCCCCCTGCATATTCTGAAATAAAAAAAAGTGGAAGCTAGTCCACATTTAATAGTCCAGACACACGTTTGCATCCTTCATAAAAAAAAAGCTTTATTCATAAAGCCATTTTTCCATGCCATAATATGTTCACACCATGAGATGATAAATATAAATTGCATGTTTGGTTTTATTGCACTCTGGAAAATGCAAATGCATACCTTTCAAATTTATGTCTATGTGGCCAAGACATGCTGGCATCAAATCCCTTATGTATGCCCCTTATGGGTCTTAATAGGTGCATATAGGAGAGGTTGGAAACACAGGAAAAATAGCACAAGTTCCAGCACCGCAGTAATCCTGTAAAATAGGGTTATTAATATGTTAAAAATGCATGCAGAAAAAAAAATCATGGCATGGTATTTTCTATATAGTAAATGCTAACATTTGCCACAAAAAAGGTAACCCCCAAATACCGTAATCAATAAACATTGTTCCTGAGAAGAATATTGTACCAGTGCCTATATACATGTACTTATGACTCCAAGCCATTCATAATTATGGTTGCCATAATGGCATGAAGGATTCATTGTAAGATGACAGATGCAAAAGGTCACTAATGGACCTCATCGACAAATAATGGTCCTGTGGAGGTTTCATCGAGTCTTAAGGGTTCAACCACATATGCAGGTTTTTTATTCAGTTTTTGAAGCCAAAACCAGATATATGTTAAAATAACAGGATAAGTAGTATCTGTCTTTAAAGGGAACCTGTCATGTGGATATTTGATTATAATCTAACTAATTATATACAATCATTAACTACTAAAAAGTGCCTTAGATGTATTCACTTACTGGTGTGACAGATGGTTACTTCATAATATACACACAAAGATGCCACGTGCTGCATGCTAATGAGCTGATTTGAGTCCAGCGTGATGTAATTGAGTCCAGCGTATATTTAATTAACAGCTATAGCCACTCCCCTGCCCACCTGCTGCTGATAAATATGGAAAAAAACTCAATCTTCAGCCGGTAGGCGGGAGGAGTCATGAGCTCATAAATATTCATGACTCATCATTATCAGCTGGAGCTTTTCAATACAAGATGTTGGCAGATTGACTGGGTCAATTAAAGAAAGTGACCCAGCATTTTGCTAAGAGAATCAGTCACGTATTTATGTTGCCCTTAGTTAGGACACCATAAAACTGATGACAGGTTCCCTTTAAGGGCTGTTGCACATGAGTCCATTCCGTGTGTGAGCGTAATTCTCTGTTCTGGACTTACAGGAGCGCACAGCATTATCATGATTTATAATGCCATGTGCCTCTGCTTGACCTTACAGATATAGAATCATAGTGGCATAAAGCTGTCACTATGATTCTGTAGCAGTATTGTCATGCAGAGGCACACAGCATTATAAATCAGTATAATGTCATGTGCTCCTGTAAGTCTAGAATGGAGGCTCACGCTCACACACGGAGAATGATTTCCACAATGGACTCGATCACGTGAAACAACCCTAAAGAGGTTACTCCATTTTTACTTTAAAAAAAACATCATATAGTACATGCCATTCTCTTTGTAACAAAGCTAGAACCAGCCCTGTACCTCACATGGATCCAGAGATCTCCCCATTCACTGCTCCCATTACTTTGCTAGATTTTTTTTTTTTTTTAAAGATCTTTTTATTGAAATGAGAATCCACAAGTACATTCATGGACAAAGAACATCTTGTACAAAAATAGCATCAGAGCACATTGTACAGGCAGTTTGTTAACGTTGGATTCCTCAAATCACAATTTTACAATTTAAGCCCCCCCCCACCCCAACCCCCTTATTCGTGACCCCATTCCGAACCCCCCTCCCAACTCCCCACCCGTGAACGCCAATCCAGGACCATAGGACTAGAAGCGGTATCAGCACTGAGCCACTCCTCCTACCCCCCCAAAAAAGTACTCCCCAAGTGCCAAGTTACACCTCCAGCTTCCCTAAACTATTTGCAAGCTGGGCCTTTAGATACCAGCCAGTCTGTTTAAATGGAGCTATAAGTTCTTGTATTTCGATATCGGATAACCGTTTCTCTACGAACTTCCTCCACTTTTTGATGAACCTTTCAACTAGGCGTTCCTTGTCCTGTTCCACCTCCAATCTCTCCAGGTAAAGAACCTTCTTCATTGTCCCAATGACCTCTTCCCACACCGGACCCTCCCTCTCTAGCCAGTGTCGTAAAAGAGACTTCTTTACCGACATCAATAGAAGGTGCACACCAGGCTTAGCAACCACCGATCCCAATTCCTCTTCCTGGTTCAAAGGTATATAGTGGAATATGCACTGTTGTGGCGTGGGACCCACTATCTCTCCCCAAATGTCCTCTATCGAGTCAATGGCCTGCTTCCACAATGGCTGCACCATTGGGCATTCCCAAATGGCATGTAGTAGTCCTGCTTTCGGGAGATTACACTTAGGGCACTCACGCAGATAATGAGCAGGGGCATCGTGGTAGGATAAATTAAAAGCGTACGTTGCTCTATGCATCAGCCTCAGTTGCGTCTCCCTCCACTGCTCATTGTACATTGCTCGCCTAACCAGTTCCATTCCCGCCCTCATTTTTTTCGCTATATTTAAGTCAGATAACTCCCTTTCCCAAGCTTTGTATGCCCCTTTCACCAAGCCTATTGTCTGAATGCCGTAAAGACGCCTATGTAATTCAGAGAGGGGTACATGGGAACCATCACTACCTAGCAATGCCGCAAACCATGCCAGCCTCTCCGGAAGGAAGGTAGTGGGCTTCCTGGAAGCCAAACTGTGTTTTTACCTGATCCCAAGGTAGCCAGTGAAGGCCGGGAGTCTGTAGCAAGCCCTTAAGCTGCATTATATTCTTTTCCCTCCATGACTGGAACATAGTGTTCTCTCTACCCTGGGGGAACGCCGGCAAAGACCACAGTGGAAGCCTGGGCGACAAGTAGCAAGGAAGGCCATAAATCTTCCTAATCGCCTTCCACGCCATTATGGTATCTTTCAATAGAATGGACTGTCTAATTGACACCGGGATGTCTTTCAGTCTGGAGTGAAGCAAAGCCTCAAGATCCTCACCCTCAGCTAGTTCCCTTTCGAAGGCTATCGCCGAATAGTGACCCGTGCCCCACACCCAGTCTTGCACATGTCTGAATAGCGACGCTAGGTTGTAGTGACGAATATTCGGTAGCTGCAGCCCCCCCTCGTCTTTCAGCATCGTTAATTTGGCATAGGCGATGCGCGGCCTCTTGGTTTTCCAGAGGAAGCGGTTGAACGCTCTCTGCATCCTAACAACATCCGTGTGTTTGTGCAGCAGTGGAATCGTCTGGAGCGGGTAGAGTAGCTTCGGGAAGCTTACCATTTTAATTAAATGGGCCCTCCCACACACCGACAATGGCAGATCCTGCCACCTCTCCAGTTCATTTTCTATTTTGAGGAAGAGAGGGGGGTAATTCAGAGCGTATATTGACGCAGGGGTACGCCCAATTTTAATTCCCAAGTAGGTCAAGTAATCTTTCCGAATTTCCACCCTATTTTGTAAATCATTTGCTACGGGGGATCTGTGATCCAGGAACAGTAGCTGGCTTTTTGTCGCATTGACCCTATAGCCTGTAGTACCACCATAGAGATTTAAAGCCTCTAACGTCCTCTCTAATTGAAGCTCCGGATATCTAAGATATAACAAGATGTCATCTGCAAAGCAGCTGACTTTCAGCTCTTTGGACCCTATTCTAATGCCGTCAAAGGTGTCAGATTTAATCAGCCATCTCACCAGGGGTTCCATTGCCAGGTTGAAGAGCAACGGGGACAAGGGGCAGCCCTGCCGCGTGCCCTTTTCCAGGGTGATTGGCTTGGATAAAAAGCCCGGCACACTCACTCGTGCCTGGGGGTTATCATAGAGCGCCCTCAGGAAATTTCTGAAGCGACCTGTGATGTTAACCCTGTCCAGCACCATGTCTAACCATTGCCAATTGACATTGTCAAATGCCTTCTCGGCATCCACTGCCAACAACGCTGGAGAAGGACTGCTTTTAGAATCTTTATATCCACTCAGGGCTGCTAACACCTTGCGTATATTAGTCACCGCAGATCTCCCTTTCATGAACCCTACCTGATGCGAACCAATTAAATTAGGCACACAATCAGCCAATCTATTGGCCAAGATTTTCGACAGGATCTTCACGTCCTGGTTTATCAGGGAGATCGGCCTGTATGCGCTGGGCTGCGTCAAATCCCTTCCCGGCTTAGGGAGGATCTTAATGTAAGCCGTCTTGCCTGAGTCAGGAAGATCTCCCCCAGCCATAATGCTATTGAATAAACCACTCAACGTCGGGGATAGTTCTGGGATCAAGGTCTTATAGAATTCCGCAGGGAATCCATCCGGGCCGGGGGCTTTGCCATTCGACAGGGATTTGATTGTCGACCCTAGTTCCTCGTCACTGACGTCTCGGCTCAACAATTCCAGCATTTCGGTGGACAGGCGTGGCAGGTCTACCATGTCTAAGAGGTTCCTTGCTTCCTGGGGTCTGGGGGGATCACTCGCATATAGCGCTTGGAAGTAGTCGCCCAATACTCCCACAATATCTTTCGGCTGGGAGCATAACTTTCCCAATTTATCTTTAAGGGGATGTAGGGTCGTCTGTTTAACGTATGGACGAGTTAAATTTGCTAACAGCCGCCCCGCCTTGTTGCCCACCCGAAAGAACTTAGCCTTCTGATAATCCCCAAACCACTTTTCCTGCCTTTCCTGACAGTAGTCAAAACTATGCTTGGCTGTAACCCATAGGACTTTATTGGGGGTTGTGGGATTTTGTAGGAATTCAGTGTATGTCTCCCGCACCTTCTGGGTGGCCTCCTCAAATTTTCTCCTTGCTTCTCTCTTTTTCCCTATCGAATATGACATTATTCGGCCCCTGAGTCCCGGTTTGGCCGCATCCCAGAATAGATTCTGGTTCGACGCCTGATCCGCGTTGTCCTGCGAGTATTCCCACCACCACCCTTTTAGCTTGTCTGTAAAATCCCTATCCTTGGCTAAGTG
Organism: Bufo gargarizans; assembly: GCF_014858855.1. Classification (NCBI taxonomy): domain Eukaryota; kingdom Metazoa; phylum Chordata; class Amphibia; order Anura; family Bufonidae; genus Bufo; species Bufo gargarizans. Next base: position 194,918,738 of record NC_058084.1, on the reverse strand, counting down.
CAGAGGCATTCTCCATATAAAATCCTGACCTCTGGGAACTGTATCCACGATTTCCATAACCACTGGAGCATGGTCCGAGATTAATAAGTCAGAGATTTCCACCAATTTAACTCTGGACAGCATCCTCTGAGATGTCAAGAAATAGTCAATCCGGGACCATGACCCCTGGGCATGGGAATAATGGGTATATTCGCGATCCACTGGGTGACGGTAACGCCAGGCATCATACAGGCCCGTTTTCTGTATCAGAGGGAGTAACGTCTGGGCCCTATACTGCCGAGTATTATTTTCGGAGGTACCACGTTTCCTGTCCTCCTGCTCGTTATGCACTCTATTAAAGTCTCCTGCCACTAATAGCATCTGTGAGTCCTCGCCTAAGATATCTTGCTCCAAGGACTTGTAAAAGTCCATCTGGGAGGTGTTGGGCGCATAGACATTGTGCAGGACTATCTGCCCCACCGGAGAATCTAAGCTCACTCGCATCCATCGACCCTGCTTGTCAGTAGATACAGAAGAAATCTCGTAGCGTAGGCGTCTATGGAACAGAATCATGATGCCTGACTTCCTGCCCATTGAGGATGAACCTACCACTTGTCCCACCCACAACTTTTGCATCCTACAAAAATCCGCCTCTTCCAGATGAGTCTCCTGCAGGAACGCCACATCTATTTTGAGTTTTTTAAGGTGGCGTAGCACAGCCATACGTTTGGCAGGGGACCTTAGGCCCTTAACGTTCCACGTGGCCACTCTCATTGATGATACTCTGTGCTTACGCTCTCCGCAGGAGAATCCACCAGGAACAAGCTAAACCGATATTTCACATATTGGCACTTAGGTAGCAACAATCCTAACCCCTCTAGATCGGCGTTCACCCCCCCCCTCTCCCTCCCTCCCCTCCCTCCCATCCATGCCCCCCTACCCAACCCCACAACATTAACAAATCACTTATGGACTTCGCTTTTTTCGCGCATCCTACTGTGTAGCCGTTGTCGCTACCTATGCTAAACAGATTCATTAACTACCTCTAATTCTACTCCGCCTGCCAGCCCTTAGTGTATGGCTTAAACATAGATTTCAACACATTAACATGAATGAACCAATAAGTCCAGTGTTATCTCACGTGTCCCTCCAGGGCGACCTCAACAGATGCTGTCAGACCTCACGGATGTCCTTTTCAGTTAGGGTCCGGATCTTGACGATCCAAGTCTGCAGGTCTAGGCATCGATCTCCCCGATCTCTGGCTGCCTCCTCTCCCCCTGACCGAGGATATGGACCGTTGGGAGGACGTCGGTATGATATCTGAGAACAAGGGATCCGACTCCAATACCTCCGTTGCTTCCCCCGGTGAAAAGAAAGTATCCACCGTCCCGTCTTGGCGAAAGATCCTCAGGGTTGCAGGGTACAGCAGGGCAAACTTGACCTTGTTTCTAGCTAGAGCCGAACATACTTGCGAAAACTCCCTCCTGCGCTTCGCCACTTCTGCTGAGTAGTCGCTGAATAGGAGTATCTTGTTGCCCCTAATCGTTAAGGGCCGCACATTGCGACGGAACTTCGTCAGGATGGCTTCCTTGGCGGCATAGTTCAGGTACCTAACTATAGCAGCTCTCGGTCTTGCATTGTTGGATCGCGACCCCGCAGGTAGCGGTGGTCCCAGGCGGTGTGCTCTTTCCACCGTACATGTGCCCCGCAGCCCCAGGGCTTGCGGGATTTCCACCTTGCAAATATCCGCCAGCTGGTTCGAAGGGATCGATTCTGGAAGGCCAATAATTCGCAGGTTATTCCTCCTAGATCGATTCTCCAAATCGTCCATTTTTTCTTTCAGATACTGATTATCACGCAGGAGGTCTCTGATATTGCTCTGAGCTTTTTCCAGCTCTTCTTCCACTATTACCACCCGCTGCTCCACATCAGCGATCTGAGTGGTATGCTGAGCCACCTCAGACTGTAGTTGTTGCAGGGCCAACGAGACCGTGGCTTCCAGGGAGGCCTTGATATCCGGCGCCAGGAGTTTAGCCACTTCTATGGCCATGGACTTGCAGGAGGCTGTCAGCTCTTCTGCCGTGGTAAGCTCATATTCCCCTTCTTCTCCCTCCGAGCCTGATGCCTCTGCACTTTTCTGAGTCAGTTGCGATGCCGAGCGGGTAAGCCTGTGTCTTTTCTCAGCCACCGGCGCCATCTTGCCCCTCACTTTCAGGTCGTCACCCGGAGGAAGTGTTGCCCGCACTTCTTTCTGCGAACCGCCCCTGACAATGAACTTCTCCATCGATGCCCCCGACACTGTTAGGGGGTTCTGAGGGTACCTTTCGGTCCCGGTATGCGGCGGTTCACCCGTTAATCAGGCCGGCCGAACGGAGAGTAGCTTACTCGCGTCTCTCCATGCGCGCGCCAGAACCGGAAGTCGCTAGATTTATTTCAAGCTGGCAGCTACTGGAGGTGTGTCCTGTCTCAGGAGTCACATCATTTCTGCTACAGCTTTCTCCCTGTAACTCTCACAGCCTCTAACTGTAGATATGGCTGGTGGCAGTTGAAGGATGAAACTGACTGTATGCGGCCACCTAAGCAAGGTGGACAGAGAAACAAAGAATATAGCAAACAACAGATAGCACTGTACTGATACATTTTATTGAATAACTCACTGGCTATACTACATTTTTAATTACATACAATAATAAAAGTATTCAGATCCAGGTGCTGGTTTGAAAAATGTAGAATATTTTTCATGGGACAACCCTTTAATATTTTTTATTATAATCCACATTTGATTTTGCCTTCAAAAACAGCATCAATAAACCTGCAAGCCTAGTTGTACGCTAATGCTTTAACAGCAAGAATGGCACTTTTTTTTTACTCTTCACAATGTTAAAACCGCGCTGCTCACCAGAAGCGCCACTCAGACCACTTCCTCCTACCCCCCCCAAAAAAGTACTCCCCAAGTGCCAAGTTACACCTCCAGCTTCCCTAAACTATTTGCAAGCTGGGCCTTTAGATACCAGCCAGTCTGTTTAAATGGAGCTATAAGTTCTTGTATTTCGATATCGGATAACCGTTTCTCTACGAACTTCCTCCACTTTTTGATGAACCTTTCAACTAGGCGTTCCTTGTCCTGTTCCACCTCCAATCTCTCCAGGTAAAGAACCTTCTTCATTGTCCCAATGACCTCTTCCCACACCGGACCCTCCCTCTCTAGCCAGTGTCGTAAAAGAGACTTCTTTACCGACATCAATAGAAGGTGCACACCAGGCTTAGCAACCACCGATCCCAATTCCTCTTCCTGGTTCAAAGGTATATAGTGGAATATGCACTGTTGTGGCGTGGGACCCACTATCTCTCCCCAAATGTCCTCTATCGAGTCAATGGCCTGCTTCCACAATGGCTGCACCATTGGGCATTCCCAAATGGCATGTAGTAGTCCTGCTTTCGGGAGATTACACTTAGGGCACTCACGCAGATAATGAGCAGGGGCATCGTGGTAGGATAAATTAAAAGCGTACGTTGCTCTATGCATCAGCCTCAGTTGCGTCTCCCTCCACTGCTCATTGTACATTGCTCGCCTAACCAGTTCCATTCCCGCCCTCATTTTTTTCGCTATATTTAAGTCAGATAACTCCCTTTCCCAAGCTTTGTATGCCCCTTTCACCAAGCCTATTGTCTGAATGCCGTGAAGACGCCTATGTAATTCAGAGAGGGGTACATGGGAACCATCACTACCTAGCAATGCCGCAAACCATGCCAGCCTCTCCGATTCCCCGACCGAGAGCGCCTGAGCCCTACAATAACTTCTAATTTGCTGGTAAGGAAGGTAGTGGGCTTCCTGGAAGCCAAACTGTGTTTTTACCTGATCCCAAGGTAGCCAGTGAAGGCCGGGAGTCTGTAGCAAGCCCTTAAGCTGCATTATATTCTTTTCCCTCCATGACTGGAACATGGTGTTCTCTCTACCCTGGGGGAACGCCGGCAAAGACCACAGTGGAAGCCTGGGCGACAAGTAGCAAGGAAGGCCATAAATCTTCCTAATCGCCTTCCACGCCATTATGGTATCTTTCAATAGAATGGACTGTCTAATTGACACCGGGATGTCTTTCAGTCTGGAGTGAAGCAAAGCCTCAAGATCCTCACCCTCAGCTAGTTCCCTTTCGAAGGCTATCGCCGAATAGTGACCCGTGCCCCACACCCAGTCTTGCACATGTCTGAATAGCGACGCTAGGTTGTAGTGACGAATATTCGGTAGCTGCAGCCCCCCCTCGTCTTTCAGCATCGTTAATTTGGCATAGGCGATGCGCGGCCTCTTGGTTTTCCAGAGGAAGCGGTTGAACGCTCTCTGCATCCTAACAACATCCGTGTGTTTGTGCAGCAGTGGAATCGTCTGGAGCGGGTAGAGTAGCTTCGGGAAGCTTACCATTTTAATTAAATGGGCCCTCCCACACACCGACAATGGCAGATCCTGCCACCTCTCCAGTTCATTTTCTATTTTGAGGAAGAGAGGGGGGTAATTCAGAGCGTATATTGACGCAGGGGTACGCCCAATTTTAATTCCCAAGTAGGTCAAGTAATCTTTCCGAATTTCCACCCTATTTTGTAAATCATTCGCTACGGGGGATCTGTGATCCAGGAACAGTAGCTGGCTTTTTGTCGCATTGACCCTATAGCCTGTAGTACCACCATAGAGATTTAAAGCCTCTAACGTCCTCTCTAATTGAAGCTCCGGATATCTAAGATATAACAAGATGTCATCTGCAAAGCAGCTGACTTTCAGCTCTTTGGACCCTATTCTAATGCCGTCAAAGGTGTCAGATTTAATCAGCCATCTCACCAGGGGTTCCATTGCCAGGTTGAAGAGCAACGGGGACAAGGGGCAGCCCTGCCGCGTGCCCTTTTCCAGGGTGATTGGCTTGGATAAAAAGCCTGGCACACTCACTCGTGCCTGGGGGTTATCATAGAGCGCCCTCAGGAAATTTCTGAAGCGACCTGTGATGTTAACCCTGTCCAGCACCATGTCTAACCATTGCCAATTGACATTGTCAAATGCCTTCTCGGCATCCACTGCCAACAACGCTGGAGAAGGACCGCTTTTAGAATCTTTATATCCACTCAGGGCTGCTAACACCTTGCGTATATTAGTCACCGCAGATCTCCCTTTCATGAACCCTACCTGATGCGAACCAATTAAATTAGGCACACAATCAGTCAATCTATTGGCCAAGATTTTCGACAGGATCTTCACGTCCTGGTTTATCAGGGAGATCGGCCTGTATGCGCTGGGCTGCGTCAAATCCCTTCCCGGCTTAGGGAGGATCTTAATGTAAGCCGTCTTGCCTGAGTCAGGAAGATCTCCCCCAGCCATAATGCTATTGAATAAACCACTCAACGTCGGGGATAGTTCTGGGATCAAGGTCTTATAGAATTCCGCAGGGAATCCATCCGGGCCCGGGGCTTTGCCATTCGACAGGGATTTGATTGTCGACCCTAGTTCCTCGTCACTGACGTCTCGGCTCAACGATTCCAGCATTTCGGTGGACAGGCGTGGCAGGTCTACCATGTCTAAGAGGTTCCTTGCTTCCTGGGGTCTGGGGGGATCACTCGCATATAGCGCTTGGAAGTAGTCGCCCAATACTCCCACAATATCTTTCGGCTGGGAGCATAACTTTCCCAATTTATCTTTAAGGGGATGTAGGGTCGTCTGTTTAACGTATGGACGAGTTAAATTTGCTAACAGCCGCCCCGCCTTGTTGCCCACCCGAAAGAACTTAGCCTTCTGATAATCCCCAAACCACTTTTCCTGCCTTTCCTGACAGTAGTCAAAACTATGCTTGGCTGTAACCCATAGGACTTTATTGGGGGTTGTGGGATTTTGTAGGAATTCAGTGTATGTCTCCTGCACCTTCTGGGTGGCCTCCTCAAATTTTCTCCTTGCTTCTCTCTTTTTCCCTATCGAATATGACATTATTCGGCCCCTGAGCACCGGTTTGGCCGCATCCCAGAATAGATTCTGGTTCGACGCCTGATCCGCGTTGTCCTGCGAGTATTCCCACCACCATCCTTTTAGCTTGTCTGTAAAATCCCTATCCTTGGCTAAGTGCAGAGGCATTCTCCATATAAAATCCTGACCTCTGGGAACTGTATCCACGATTTCCATAACTACTGGAGCATGGTCCGAGATTAATAAGTCAGAGATTTCCACCAATTTAACTCTGGACAGCATCCTCTGAGATGTCAAGAAATAGTCAATCCGGGACCATGACCCCTGGGCATGGGAATAATGGGTATATTCGCGATCCACTGGGTGACGGTAACGCCAGGCATCATACAGGCCCGTTTTCTGTATCAGAGGGAGTAACGTCTGGGCCCTATACTGCCGAGTATTATTTTCGGAGGTACCACGTTTCCTGTCCTCCTGCTCGTTATGCACTCTATTAAAGTCTCCTGCCACTAATAGCATCTGTGAGTCCTCGCCTAAGATATCTTGCTCCAAGGACTTGTAAAAGTCCATCTGGGAGGTGTTGGGCGCATAGACATTGTGCAGGACTATCTGCCCCACCGGAGAATCTAAGCTCACTCGCATCCATCGACCCTGCTTGTCAGTAGATACAGAAGAAATCTCGTAGCGTAGGCGTCTATGGAACAGAATCATGATGCCTGACTTCCTGCCCATTGAGGATGAACCTACCACTTGTCCCACCCACAACTTTTGCATCCTACAAAAATCCGCCTCTTCCAGATGAGTCTCCTGCAGGAACGCCACATCTATTTTGAGTTTTTTAAGGTGGCGTAGCACAGCCATACGTTTGGCAGGGGACCTTAGGCCCTTAACGTTCCACGTGGCCACTCTCATTGATGATACTCTGTGCTTACGCTCTCCGCAGGAGAATCCACCAGGAACAAGCTAAACCGATATTTCACATATTGGCACTTAGGTAGCAACAATCCTAACCCCTCTAGATCGGCATTCACCCCCCCCTCTCCCTCCCTCCCCTCCCTCCCATCCATGCCCCACTACCCAACCCCACAACATTAACAAATCACTTATGGACTTCGCTTTTTTCGCGCATCCTACTGTGTAGCCGTTGTCGCTACCTATGCTAAACAGATTCATTAACTACCTCTAATTCTACTCCGCCTGCCAGCCCTTAGTGTATGGCTTAAACATAGATTTCAACACATTAACATGAATGAACCAATAAGTCCAGTGTTATCTCACGTGTCCCTCCAGGGCGACCTCAACAGATGCTGTCAGACCTCACGGATGTCCTTTTCAGTTAGGGTCCGGATCTTGACGATCCAAGTCTGCAGGTCTAGGCATCGATCTCCCCGATCTCTGGCTGCCTCCTCTCCCCCTGACCGAGGATATGGACCGTTGGGAGGACGTCGGTATGATATCTGAGAACAAGGGATCCGACTCCAATACCTCCGTTGCTTCCCCCGGTGAAAAGAAAGTATCCACCGTCCCGTCTTGGCGAAAGATCCTCAGGGTTGCAGGGTACAGCAGGGCAAACTTGACCTTGTTTCTAGCTAGAGCCGAACATACTTGCGAAAACTCCCTCCTGCGCTTCGCCACTTCTGCTGAGTAGTCGCTGAATAGGAGTATCTTGTTGCCCCTAATCGTTAAGGGCCGCACATTGCGACGGAACTTCGTCAGGATGGCTTCCTTGGCGGCATAGTTCAGGTACCTAACTATAGCAGCTCTCGGTCTTGCATTGTTGGATCGCGACCCCGCAGGTAGCGGTGGTCCCAGGCGGTGTGCTCTTTCCACCGTACATGTGCCCCGCAGCCCCAGGGCTTGCGGGATTTCCACCTTGCAAATATCCGCCAGCTGGTTCGAAGGGATCGATTCTGGAAGGCCAATAATTCGCAGGTTATTCCTCCTAGATCGATTCTCCAAATCGTCCATTTTTTCTTTCAGATACTGATTATCACGCAGGAGGTCTCTGATATTGCTCTGAGCTTTTTCCAGCTCTTCTTCCACTATTACCACCCGCTGCTCCACATCAGCGATCTGAGTGGTATGCTGAGCCACCTCAGACTGTAGTTGTTGCAGGGCCAACGAGACCGTGGCTTCCAGGGAGGCCTTGATATCCGGCGCCAGGAGTTTAGCCACTTCTATGGCCATGGACTTGCAGGAGGCTGTCAGCTCTTCTGCCGTGGTAAGCTCATATTCCCCTTCTTCTCCCCCCGAGCCTGATGCCTCTGCACTTTTCTGAGTCAGTTGCGATGCCGAGCGGGTAAGCCTGTGTCTTTTCTCAGCCACCGGCGCCATCTTGCCCCTCACTTTCAGGTCGTCACCCGGAGGAAGTGTTGCCCGCACTTCTTTCTGCGAACCGCCCCTGACAATGAACTTCTCCATCGATGCCCCCGACACTGTTAGGGGGTTCTGAGGGTACCTTTCGGTCCCGGTATGCGGCGGTTCACCCGTTAATCAGGCCGGCCGAACGGAGAGTAGCTTACTCGCGTCTCTCCATGCGCGCGCCAGAACCGGAAGTCGCTAGATTTATTTCAAGCTGGCAGCTACTGGAGGTGTGTCCTGTCTCAGGAGTCACATCATTTCTGCTACAGCTTTCTCCCTGTAACTCTCACAGCCTCTAACTGTAGATATGGCTGGTGGCAGTTGAAGGATGAAACTGACTGTATGCGGCCACCTAAGCAAGGTGGACAGAGAAACAAAGAATATAGCAAACAACAGATGGCACTGTACTGATACATTTTATTGAATAACTCACTGGCTATACTACATTTTTAATTACATACAATAATAAAAGTATTCAGATCCAGGTGCTGGTTTGAAAAATGTAGAATATTTTTCATGGGACAACCCTTTAATATTTTTTATTATAATCCACATTTGATTTTGCCTTCAAAAACAGCATCAATAAACCTGCAAGCCTAGTTGTACGCTAATGCTTTAACAGCAAGAATGGCACTTTTTTTTTACTCTTCACAATGTTAAAACCGCGCTGCTCACCAGAAGCGCCACTCAGACCACTTCAGTTTGCGTTGACATTAATCAATACGCCAATCACTGGCTTCTTGCTACACATCTATTCGCCTGTCCTATAATGGTCAAGACCAGATAGGCAAAGATAGTGAAGATTTAATGAAATGAGATTTAATCATAAACCAGTTTTTATTATACTCACAAACATGCGAGGGATATAGGCATATAAAACAATAGATAGATGGGAAGCCGTGAAGATTGGAACTCGGTGTGAACGGCGGAACCCACCACACCTGTAACCTGCAGCTCTCAATTAGGATTGACTAGTCGGAATTTACTTTTTTATTTGTACCTATTTTTTTACTGTCCAAAGAGATGGACCTAATGGCAGCGTGAACAGAACACTAGCAAGTATAGCATAACCCAGTTATTAATATTTAATGCTTTTAGATCTTCACCACCATCAATACTAAACAGAATTTCCTAAACTGTTATCCAATAATCGCACAAATAATGAATTGTTACCCAATATAAACCTGCAGACTGAAAAGCAAGAATAAATAAGTGCAATAATAGTTAACTGTGTAGCACCTACTTGCGTCAACCTGGCAAAAAGCATATTTTTATAATGATAAATTTCTACCCTGTTATTTTCTGTCAGGCAGCTGGCTCTTTTTAAGCCCAGTAGTTGATATACAAGTACAGTATGAAGAAGAGCAAGTTCTTTTTTTCAGTGAACAAGGTCATTCCAGTTAATCAGAAAATACCAAATGTTCTTCCATTTTGCCTTCTGTCAGCTGCTCTGCAGCTCATCATCAAGAAAGCAGCATTCAATGCAAGAAGGCATGGTAACAGATTGGATTGTGACGAGAGGAAGCTAGCTTGTTGCCGTAGCCGATACTAGAACTTAACTCCACAACTCCACACCACATTTACTTTTAATTCTGCATAAATTACAGAGGAAACATTAACATTAAACATTTTTCACCCTTTAATTCAAAAAATGTATGAAATATTATACCTTGGTTGCACTACAGAATGACTGCCTCTCTTCCGGCAATGCCATCTGCTACAGCGGAGACTTGAGGGAGTGTTAGCGGCTAGCAGAAGTGAGCTGTCGGAAGATCATTTCTGTGCCTTCTGTTTCCTTCTTACTACTTCTGTCCTCAAACTTCCAATTATTAATTAGCACATTTTTACTTAGAAAACCAGAAAAATAAGCAGCTTTCAATTCCATAAAAAATTCCAGCAGAAAAATGGCATAATCAGTCATGTGGATAGTGGTCAGGTAACTAACTGTCTGTTGTCTGAGAGATAATTAAAGAGAGCCAACCATAAATGATTTTATCTGACAGTAACAGTTTTCTTTTTGCTTTTTACCGTCTGTGGGACAATAAGCATAACAAATTGCTCCCACCACAAGCGAATAAAATAGATATACCATTTCTGTCAGCGGGGCCAGCATTAGGCTACGTGACACCTTGTGCAGAACTATGGGACACATTTATTAAGACCAGCATTCTAGGCGCCGGTCTTAATAAAGCACAAGCACTGGCGGTGGATCAGCGGAAGTTATGAAGAGGCGCAGGCCTCTCCATAACTTCGGCGCATCCAGCACCAGTTCTAAAAGCAAGACAGCTTCCAAGCTCTCTTACATTTAGACGACTTTCTATGCCCATAATTTTAGACCTTGCTTGAGTGGGGCAAACTCATAGATAATGGCGTAACCAACCATTGCACCACCATCTGCGCCTGCAATAAGCCTAATTTTGGCATATTTCAGCTTAGTAAATGACCACCTATGTTTTCATACGCCTTTTTTCTCAAAAGGTGATGTGGTAGAGTGTTATGCCACAGTGCGAGAAAGAAATGTATGTAGATAGTTGAATGTATTCGAATGAGTACACAGTAATAACTGAAAATAATAATAATAATAATAATATTACTGTGTACAAGCACTGTGGCAACCACGATGACACCCTTATAACGTCTTCATCTGTATTATAGTTGGAAAAATGTCTAATATCAGCCTGTATTTTCAATGGTTTAGGAGATAAGAAGTCATGAAGTTGCATATACAGTATATTTTACACATATATATACACATATGAGCAAATCAGTTCGTAATGAACCGGGTTCATTTCGAACTTTCTAAAATGTGTCCATAATACGAATCCAAACCATTTCAGCTTTAAATAAATCCAGTAAAATGGTAAAAGCCTGAAAGGAAGCAGGGGGGAACGCTTGCCCTGATTGGCTCACAGACCAACAGACAGCCTGGGTGAGCCAATCAGGGAGGTGCCCTGTCATAATGACTAGAACATCATTCTGGACTGTGAATGAGGGTGAATGGATCTATACAGTGCCTGACAGAAAACGATCTTAGGGGCAGTGTACAGTCAACATCAAGCTTTAGGTTTTACACTATAATATCCTTTTTTTTAACAAAAAAAAACATTTTAGTATCTCCATAGTCTAAGGCCTCTTTCACACGGGCGTCAGTTTTTTTGCCCGGATAAGAGCCGGGTGCGTTGCGGGAAAATGCGCGATTTTCCCGCGCGAGTGCAAAACATTGTCATGCGTTGCACTCGCGTGAGAAAAATCGCGCATGTTTGGTACCCAAACCCGAACTTCTTCATAGAAGTTCGGGCTTGGGATTGATGTTCTGAAGATTGTATTATTTTCCCTTATAACATGGTTATAAGGGAAAATAATAGCATTCTGAATACAGAATGCATAGTAAACCAGCGCTAGAGGGGTTAAAAAAAAAATATATAATTTAACTCACCTTAGTCCACTTGATCGCGAAGCCCGGCATCTCCTTGTGTCTCCTCTGCGCTGAGCGGCTGAACAGGACCTGGGGTGAGCTTCTCCATTAAATACAGGTTAAGGACCTTCGATGACGTCACTCCGGTCATCACATGGTACGTCACATGATCTTTTACCATGGTGATTCACCATGGTAAAAGACCATGTGATGACCGGAGTGACGTCATCGAAGGTCCTTAACCGATATTTAATGGAGCAGCTCACCCCAGGTCCTGTTCATCAGCAGAGGAGACACAAGGAGATGCCGGGCTTCGTGATCAAGTGGACTAAGGTGAGTTAAATTTTTATTTTTATTTTTTAACCCCTCTAGCGCTGGTTTACTATGCATTCTGTATTCAGAATGCTATTATTTTCCCTTATAACCATGTTCGCCGCACGGATCGCACCCGCTTGGAAAACTCGCCCGTGTGAAAAGGGCCTAAGAGTCTTTTTTTTTTTTTTTTTTTTTCTTTAGCCGAGATGAGAGCATGGTTTTATTGGCACTATTTTGGGGTGCATATGACTTTTTGATCACTTGCTATGATAGTTTTTGTGATGTAAGGTGACAAAAAATGGCTTTTTTTTACACCGTTTATTTTTTTGACTGTGTTCATCTGAGGGGTTAGGTCATGTGTCATTTTTATAGAGCAGATTCTTACGGACGTGGCAATATCTATATGTCTACTTTTTAAAATTTATTTAAGTTTTTAGCCGATTGTATTAGGTAGGGGCTCATTTTTTACGTGATGAGAGGACGGTTTTATTGGCACTATTTTGGGGGCCACAGGTTCCCTGGCGTGGGGGTCCCCTGGCTCTGCCGCCTTGGGGGCTCATTATCATTACTAGATGATGAGGAGGACACGGATTACCAGAGGAAAGTGTGATCATCCTCATCCTCACTGGGACTCTTGGAGTCGGAGACAAGCAGGGCGTATGCCTCCTCGGCTGAGAACATCCAGCGGGCCATAGGGGAGTTTGTGTGTGCGTGTGTGTAAAACTTTATTTAGTGTGTGTGTGTGGGGGGACGGGTGTTCACATTTACTTATACTGTACCCTAACTAGGGATCGACCGATTATCGGATTTACCGATATTATCGGCCGATATTCAGGATTTTGAACACTATCGGTATCGGCATCTATTTTGCCGATATTCCGATAGTGTATAGGGAACACAGATCGCGCTGCTGTCAGCGCTCTCCGTGTTCCCTCAGCAGCAGCACAGGGGAGAAGGAGCAGTGTCTCCTCCCCCTGTGCTGCTCCTGCCGCTGCTGCCAATGTAAGGACAGGGGACAGGAGGAGGGGAGGAGCTATGGCCACTGCTCCACCAATGAAGATTAATCTATCATTCATTCATATACAGGAGGCGGGAGCTGCAGAATCACATAGCCGGCTCCCGGCCTCTATGAGCTGTAGCTGCGATCTGCGGTAGTTAACTCCTCAGGTGCCGCGGATCGCAGCTACTGCTCATAGAGGTCGGGAGCCGGCTATGTGATCCTGCAGCCAGCTCCCGCCTCCTGTATATGCATAAATGTGAGATTAAGCTTCATTGGTGGCGCAGTGCGCCCCCCCACGCCGCCCAGTATCAGACATTGGTGGCGCAGTGCGCCCCCCCCCCCAGTATTAAGCATTGGTGGCGCAGTGCGCCTCCCCCCCAAGCCCCCCCCAGTATTAAGCATTGGTGGTGCAGTGCGCCCCCCCTCCCCCCCAGTATTAAGCAGTGGTGGCGCATAGGGCCCCCCCACCCCAGTCGCAGTGCGCCCCTCCACAGGATCCCCTCTCCCTTGCTCCTCCGATCGGAGCCCCAGCAGTGTAATGCTGGGGCTCCGATCGGTTACCATGGCAGCCAGGACGCTATTGAAGCCCTGGCTGCCATGATAAGCTCCATGCTGCTGTGTGCACAAAGCACACAGCAGCAGGGACAGCATGAGCTCCTATTCACCCTGATAGATCTCTATCAGGGTGAATAGGACAAGGGTTCTAGTCCCTAAGGGGGCTAAATGTTAGTTAAAAAAAAAAAAGTTAAAAAAATAATAATAAAAACACCAAAATATAAATGAAAAAGAAAGATTTACAAAAAAAAAATAAACATTCATTTTCAGCAGATTTGTGGGAGTTTTTTTTTTTTTTTCAAAAATGAAAATTCCCTGAATATCGGTATAAATTATTGGCTATCGGCCTGAAAGTTCACAAATTATCGGTATCGGTATCGGCCCTAAAAAATCAATATCGGTCGATCCCTAACCCTAACCCACCCTAAACGTAACAGAAAAAAAAAAAATGAAAACCACAAAAATTGGAAAAAAAATTATAAAAAATTCTGACCCCCTTTTCAGTGGTCTGAAGCTGATCAGCAGTGGGGTGGGTGAAAAAATGTGTGTGGGGGGGCAGGGGGCAAGCTGCAGCACCCCTAGGGGGTCTAGGGTCGCACAGCTGAGTGTGCTCAAGGTGAAGCACAAAAAATTAACTTTTTTTCCCTTAAACTGTTCCTCAGTCTCCCTGCCTAATCTTACCATTCCCTAAACCTGTCCCTAATAACTTTTGATGTCACTATGGTGGCTCACGTGGGGGTGCTGGGCTCAGAGGTGGACAGACAGGCTCCTCTCTCCTGGCTCCACGAAGCAGTGTGGAGGAGAGCAGAGCTTGGGGAAGTTAACCCCCGCCCGCCCAGCCAATAGGATGCGATCCTGAGATGTGATGTCACCGCCACCTCTCAGGATCTAAGGATGGTGATTGGTTGTGTATTATCACACCACCGATCACCATCCTATTCCGGGTTATCGGTGGAAATGCAGCAAAACCACAGGTCTGAATTGACCTGCGGTTTGCTGCGATCGCTGATACGGCATTGTCACGGAGTGCTTGCTGAATGATTTCAGCAGGCACTCTGTTTCGATCACGGCCCACCGTGCGGCGGTGATCAGAAATACACAGGGCGTACATGTAACTTTGCCTATACCCTGTGTCCTTGAGGACTCGGACATCAGGGCGTACCTGTACTCCCGGTGTCCGTAAGAGGTTAAGTCACCTTGGGTTACAATAACTGGCAATCATTAAATTGCCCATTGTGTTCATTGATGGCTAAATAGCCATCATTGAAGACTTCATTTGCACTATACCAATACAATCCTGCCACCTAGTGACCTGTATTGGTATAGTTCTGAAATAAGCTCCGAAGGCTGCTTGAGGCTTCGGGCTATTTCATAGATATTACAGGTTCCCTGATCTCTGTCAGGGACCGCTCTTACAGGAGAGCAAGTGCTTCCAGACTGCGAAAATGCTGTGGTCACATTAGACCACGGCATCTGAAGGGGGAAATGTATGTGATCAGCCTTATGGCTGATCGCATGCATGTGCCGCGGGTCGCTGCAATTTAAAATAGCAGAAACCCAGCGGCATTGGCGCCTACTGCACGTGTGTGCGGATGCTATGTTTGGGGACCAGTCTAGTGTTGAGCACGAATATTGGAATAGCAAATTTTAATCGCGAATATCGGCACTTCACTAATTTGCCAATACTTCGAATATAGTGCTATATATTCGTTAATTCGAATATCCATTTTATTTTTTATATTTTTTTAAGTTGTTCCCACTTCCCAAAAGCAGTTCTTCTTACATGTCCGGGGGGCTCCATGCTCCTTTCTTGCTCCAGTCAGTGCCCGTTGCCGAGTCTGCCGAGTGCCGTCTTCCCGTGCGCATGGAGCGTCCCCATCACTATGGGTACGCCTCCATGCTAGAATGTACTTTCGGATGTGAGAATCACGGTTACCTAGACCATGGTAAAAGTTGGATGCACAATGCGAGTAAACTTACTTAAATTACTCGCATTGCGCACACAACTTAATTTTGTGTATAGGCTTGTTAGAATTAACGAATAATGAGAATATAGCGCTATCTTCGTATTCGTCATATTCGTTAATTTTAGCAAGCCAACCATTATTTGGAAAACTTTGCCTATACACAGAACTAAGTTGTATGCGTAATGCGAGTAATTTTAGTAAGTTTACTCGCATTGCGCAACCAACTTACAGAGGGGTATATTCTCAATAATCATTCATTCTATAAAGGCAACCAATAGGAAGTTGCCTAAGTTGCAATTGCAATATGCACATGGTGTTTCTATCGTGAGAATTCTTCATTGAAATATTCGTGTGAGCATATACGGGCGTGGCTTTGTCTTCCGAGTTTATTGACAAGTGGAAGTTTGAAGCGCAGTGCATTACTCGCGTGTGACTCGCGTGAAAATGGTCTCGAGCAATTTTAAAGAAGTCGAGGAAGATCTCCTGATCACTGTAAGTAATTCCACATTACAGCACTGTATTACATATGAAATGCGTGTTATTTCAATGTATTTATACAAATTCACATGTTATCTAGCTTCAGTGCATATTAACCCTGTCAAACCCAGACATTTTTTGTTAGCCTTTTATTTCGCTCACTGCCTTCAAAGAGCCATAACTTTTTTATTTGTCTGTTCACATAGCCATATAAGGGCTTGTTTTTTGCAGGATAAGTTGTACTTTCTAAAACTGCCATTTAATATTGCATATGATGTATTGGGAAGCCAAACAAAATGCAAAATGGACAAAAATAGCAAAATAAAAGCAATGCCACCCCAGTTTTACAGGTTTTTAACCCCTTAAGCACACATGACGTACCGGTGCGTCATGTGTATTCCCTATCACCGCCGCGCGGCGGGCGATGATTGGAACTGGGTGCCTGCTGAAATCAGGCACCCTGGAACAATGTGCGGGGGGTCAGCCCCCCCGTATCAGCAATTGCCGCAAACCACAGGTCAATTCAGACCTGCGGTTTGCAGCGTTTCCGGGTGATTGGGCAGCATCTGCAGTGGCTATCGGGTCCCCGTGCTGCTGTGACGGGGACCCGATAGCAGGGAAGGCATCGGGGCTGCCTTCTAGCGAAGAGCATGTGAGATCCAGACCCCTGGATCTCACAGGCAGGAAGCTTAATGAGTAATACACACTGTGATTACTCATACAGCCAATGCATTTCAATACAGAAGTATTGGAATGCATTGTAAAGGGGATCAGACCCCCAAAAGTTGAAGTCCGAAAGTGTGCCAAAAATTAAAGTGAAAAAAAAGTTGAAAAAATTAAGTCCCCCCCCCAAAAAAAGTTAAAAGGTTCAAGTAAAAACAACCGCCCAATGACGTACAGTTATGTTATTGGGCGTGAGGGGGTTAATTATAGGTGCACTAAGTATTGTCATGACATCCCACCACTATGTCTGGTAGCATGTATGTATGTATGGATAGCAGAAAAATATCTCTCATATGCACATTGCACTTGCATTTTACTGCCTCACAGTGCATACCCCACAGTGTATACCCCACACCGTATATACCCCACAGTGTATATCCCTCCCCCCCCCCACACACACACACACACACAGTCTTTGGATTCTAATATGCGTCCCGTTGGTCAGGAGAAGTAATGTTTGACCGCCGTTATTTGCTGGTTTATTTAGCGTTACCCAGGGTGCACCACAGGGAAGCGGACACACTGTACACCCCATACTATGGAGCAACACTGGAAAATGCCGCGCTCTTCCACAGGAAGCCAGGAGCCCGGACCTCGCCCTGAACCTTGGGCGCACAACGGATCCCAAAAGAAAGAAAGATGGTCCAGCTTCACTGAAAAATACTTGAGGCTTTATTCAATCCCGTGCAGATAAAAACCAACATACAGCAATGCAGAAAATCGACCGGTTTCGGATCACTGTAGATGCGGATCCTTAGTCATGATGTGCATCAGTGGGAAGTGAGGTCGAGACTAAATAGTGAACCACCAAACACAGGTGATCACAATCAGGTACAGGACACACCTCCTGATGACATCCTTCACAGTACACCCCATACTGTACCGTTACCTCACTAGACAGGTACACCTCTCCTCAGATGGCCAATACCCCATTCCTCATACACCACACACATAAAATTTCAATATAAAATGATTTTATAACTGTAACATTAAATCTAATATTTTACTTTCAAACACTCAAATATTTTTTGTTTAGTTGAGAGGATGACATTAATTTCTAATACTTTTATTTGAAAAATGTGGGATTATATGGTTGCATTTTTATCCTGTAGCGAATGTTACAGATGAAATACGACACCAGGTGCCACTTGGAGAAGTAGCAGATCCTGCGAAAAATAGGTTACAAGCTATATTCTAACCACAATGGAAAGCACAGGCGGATAGCCATTATTAAAAAGTGGTCCGACCTGAAGAAGAGACACCAGGATCGGATCACTGAGATCCAAAACAAAATCTGCCCAGGTACAATGCTTACATAACTTTTGTATCTTTCACCAACACTCTGTACTGTATATGTACAGTTATGCTTTGAGTTATGAGATTTTTATAACTTATGAAAATGTTGTCATTATAGGTGATCTCATCCCCTCGGTCCGCTGCAGGCCTTCAAAAAAGGCAGTGGTGGTGGAGGAGGTGGTGTCGGAGAAGGAGGAGCAGGAGCAGGCTGGACCCTCTGACCCTACCCCACAGCATGAGGATGCCGGACCCACAGACCACTTCGGTTCTCATCAGGAGAATGAGGAGGAGGAGCTGGTGACCACCCCCCGCCAGGAGGGTAAATAATATGTGTTAACTCAGTCACTGGTGTCAGTTTATTCCAGCAAACAATAATAGACATGTTAAATCTTTATCCTTTAACCCCTTCATGCTTTCTGACATTACTGTACGACCAAATAACAAGTGACTTGCTGCATTTCGACGTACCGCCACACCCAAATTGCTTCCCGGGGCTGTGACACTATAAAGTGTAACAGCCCCGGAGTCTCCGCTCTCCCCAGAAGCAGACACACGCGGTAAGCCGGCTGTCACGACCATGGATATGGTCGTGACTCCTTAACCGCATGCTGTTGCCGGCGGTTTGGTTTCGTTGTTCAACCACAGGTGAGGGCCGCTAGTATGTTGCATCACTTGTGGTTACCGCTGGCAACATGTTATTTTGTATGTAGCAGTATTGCAGCCTGAGCTAGTGCTAGGCTGCTTGATGCTATGTGCATGCGGTTGCACCTGGCAACCTCTCTTTATAGGTGTGCCTTTTATCGGTGTGTGCACGGAGTGTTACATGTTTTGTGTGCACTTTCCCCTTTAAGTGGTTCTCTTCCCTTCCCTGGTGTGAGAAGGGTTAATTCCTTCCTAGTGTGTGTGCACTGGGTGTGTCTGAGTGTGGGTGTGGCTACATGGGCTTTAAAGCCTCAATTGAGACCTGATGTCTGAGGGGTACTCCAGCCTTGTAGTAAGCTGGAGGCACTCTCCTGGTTCCATATACCATCTGCCAGTGAGGGCCACCCTTGTGGTTATGAAATGTGATACACGATGTTATGAGGATGTGTTTGTGTGTTATGCTTATTTATTGCAGTGTATGGTTTCCTGGCTTCCTGTGTGGTGTGTGTGCTCTGTCTCTTGTGTTGTTGTGGACAGCAGCACTTATACTTGGGTTCCAGGCTTTGTGTCTGTGGCAGGTAGGTGTGGTACTAGTTGCACTTACCTGCCATTGCCATATGACTGTTTCATGTCTCCCTTTTCTTTGTAGCTTGGCCACTTTAGACTCCTGTTTCTCCGCGTCCAGGAGAAACAGGTTGTCTACCCAGCTCCTAGTCCAGGGCCACCCTGAGGGCTAACAGGGACTATTAGGTTCTGGTTTATGAGCCCTCCTACCATCAGGGTTGGCTCATACGGTTAGGAGTTAGGGTCAGATTAGGGACGCAATAGGAGGTGACCTGCTCCCTATTTCTGTTGTTCTGGATGAGTACCCATTAACATCTTCTGGCATCGCACGGCTGAGGGTTTTCCCCATCCTCAGCCGTGACACCGGCAAAGGGACAATCAGTGTTCCCTTGCTAGTAAGCGCTCTGATTGTTTTGTCTCTGCAGACTAACCAATCGTAGCGCAGCACTTAAAAAAAAAAGCCTGTTTCAGGCCAGTGACATCTATGTGGTTGAGAGGGAGGGAGCTCCCTCTCTCTTCCATCTTGCCGTCACTACTGCCGCAACGGCAAGATGGTTGCCATGGCACCCGAACGCCTTACAAAGGCGTCCTAGTTGCCATTTACCTAAGGCTAATCAGACCCTGTGTAGTGATCAGACCCAATGGATCTTCAGGATCCAGATGGTTCTTGATAAATAAATAAAAATAGATATAAAAAAAGTCATACAAAAATTGAAAGACAATAAAAATAAAAATTTTAAAGAAAAATAAATTAGAAATGGTATTTTCTCATATATATTCATTTATGTAATCTAAAAATTACATAAATAATAAAAGTGCACATAATTGGTATAGCCGCATCCGTAAAAACCAGCTCTATAAAAATATAGCGTGATCAAAAACAGACATATTTTATAGACATATTTTGTAGCGTTCCATGACATAAATTCCAACCCCAAGCGATCAAAAAGGCGTATGCATATTGAGACAATATGAAAAGAAAATATGACTCTCAGACAATGGAGACAGTAAAATCTGTTTTTCAGAGCCTCTAAACTGTTGTTATTGTGCAAATATTAAATATTTTAAAAAGTAGACATATTATGGAATTTTCCGCATCCCTATTAACGTGCTCATTAAAAATTATCACATGACTTAACCCCTCTGTTGAACACTGAAAAAAATAATGTGCCATTTTTTTGTCAGCTTACATATCAAAAATAGCAACACCAAGCAATAGAAAAGATGTCTGCCCCCCAAAATAGTACCAATCAAACAGTCAACTCTTCCCACAAAAAAATAAAATAAAATACTCTATTGAAATATTCCTAAGTAAAGGACTATATAACTGATTGTGATTTGGCCAGCTACTTTATACACTAATCAATAAAAGTTATTTAATCTGATTGTCCCCCCAAAAAATTTGGGGGCAGTACTAAAAGAAATGAAAAAAATATACACTCACCTAAAAAATTATTAGGAACACCATACTAATACGGTGTTGGACCCCCTTTTGCCTTCAGAACTGCCTTAATTCTACGTGGTATTGATTCAACAAGGTGCTGATAGCATTCTTTAGAAATGTTGGCCCATGTTGATAGGATAGCATCTTGCAGTTGATGGAGGTTTGAGGGATGCACATCCAGGGCACGAAGCTCCCGTTCCACCACATCCTAAAGATGCTCTATTGGGTTGAGATCTGGTGACTTTGGGGGCCATTTTAGTACAGTGAACTCATTGTTATGTTCAAGAAACCAATTTGAAATGATTCGAGCTTTGTGACATGGTGCATTATCCTGCTGGAAGTAGCCATCAGAGGATGGGTACATGGTGGTCATGAAGGGATGGACATGGTCAGAAACAATGCTCAGGTAGCCCGTGGCATTTAAACGATGGCCAATTGGCACTAAGGGGCCTAAAGTGTGCCCAGAAAACATCCCCCACACCATTACACCACCACCACTAGCCTGCACAGTGGTAACAAGGCATGATGGATACATGTTCTCATTCTGTTTACGCCAAATTCGGACTCTTCCATTTGAATGTCTCAACAGAAATCGAGACTCATCAGACCAGGCAACATTTTTCCAGTCTTCAACAGTCCAATTTTGGTGAGCTTGTGCAAATTGTAGCCTCTTTTTCCTATATGTAGTGGAGATGAGTGGTACCGGGTGGGGTCTTCTGCTGTTGTAGCCCACCTTTCTTTCCCATTCTGACATTCAGTTTCGAGTTCAGGAGATTGTCTTGACCAGGACCACAACCCTACATGCATTGAAGCAACTGCCATGTGATTGGTTGACTAGATAATCACATTAATGAGAAATAGAACAGGTGTTCCTAATAATTCTTTAGGTGAGTGTATATTATGCTGCAACGGAAGCACTCCAGGCGGATGAGGGCTGTCAGGCTGAAGTTTTCTCAAGAAATGAAGGCCATGGAGGAGTGGCATCAGAAGGATGCATGATGTCCTGAAAGCCTTTCCTTAGTTTTATTTATTTTTCATTTTATGTTTGTTAAAACAATTGTTTTATATTTTATTTATAAAGTGTGGTTTTGTTTTAAATAATTTGGGGTTTTCTGTTTTATTTTAACAACTCTGGTTACATTAAGGCAAACTTTTTCCAGCCGAAACTCATCAGTATCAAGACATACGGCAGCCGCAGGTACATGGAAATTGGGTAGTATAAGGCCTACACAGAACTCATAGTGGTGAGGATAATAGCAGCAGTCTTTGTTAACGGTGGAGTATAAGGCCTATGCAGAACTCATAGTAGTCAGGATAATTGCAACAGTTATTGGTAATAGTGGAGTATAAGGCCTACACAGAACTCTCAAAAATCAGGACAACAGCAGCAGGCAGTAAGTTTCCATTGTAGTTCAAGGCCTACACATAGCTTTGCCTCACTGGACTAAAGGGGCCTTACAATAAAGTTATCAGTAAGAATTGCACCATAACATAACATTATTTAAAAAAAATGAAATCACACATTATAACTCAGAAAAAAAGATTTATTAGCAAAATAAAAAAAGGCCTCTATGGAAACATTGTGAGTTGGGAAAGTAGCTCCTCCATTTTCTGCATCCCTTTACGGTGCTTTTTGTCCATCTCCTAGCTGATGACCCGGCGTTGCTCGGGTATTTATTTATTGTAATTTTATTTTAAAATAACAGTGACTTTCACTATGGCCACCACTTTACCGGTGACCGCTGTTTTAACAGTGACTTTGACCACCCCTTTAAGAGTGACCACCCCTTTAAGAGTGACCGCCCCTTTAAGAGTGACCACCCCTTTAAGACTGAGCACCCCTTTAAGAGCGACCACCCCTTCAAGAGTGACTAAAAAAAAAGTAGGCAAAGTAATATTCTTGCATTGGGGTATATGCAACTTACTTCACTATTGTTTGGCTATGGCTATCTAGAATTAACGAATATGACGTGATCTTCGTCAATGCTAGCAAGCCAACCATTAGGAACCCAGCTCTAAGTTGAATTCGCTATGCGAGTATATGTTCGCATTGCGAAATAAACTTAGAGCTGAGTTCCTATTGGTCGTTGCTAGAATATAATGAAGATTGAGAATATAGTGCTATATTCGTGATATTCTTCATCTTCGTCAATTCTAGCAATACAACCATTAGAAACTCAAAGTTTAATTTGCAATGTTAATATAAATTTGCGTAATATTTTCGCAATATATAGAATAATGACGAATATTCAATTTCGATGAATATAGTGGCGAAAATTCAAACGAATATTTGCAAAATATTGCAAAATCTAATATGGCACCTCCCGCTCATCACTAGACCAGACTTCCACCGTACATATACGGGGGTTAAGAAGGGGGGGATTTATTTTGGTAGATTTAGTATTCTGAATCTTATTACAGCTTTCCCAGGAACCTGAAAGGCAAATAGACTGGCTAAGGCACTGTTGAAGATTGGGTAGTTGGATCTATCTTACTACATTTAGTATTATGTAGTTTATTACAGCTACATGTGGTGATAACCCAGCTTTGCAGGATTCTGGAAGGTAAATATGCATTGCTATTGCACTATTTAGGAATGTGGAGTAGGATTTATCTTGGTAGATTTTGTATTCTGTAGTCTACTACACATCGTGGTAACCTAACTTTCCCAGGATCCTGAAACCAAATCTGCCTTGCTAAGGCACTATAAAGGAATGGGGAATGGGATTTATGTTGGTACATTTAGTATTCTGCAGTCTATTATAACTCTACATGGTTTTAACCAAATTTATTTTGCTAACTAGGAGATTCGTTCCAACAAAATAACCACACTCACAGCCTCAAAAGTTATCCACATTAAATCCAGCCCTCTCCTCCTATACTTCTTGCCTCATGGGCACCAGAATGAGAGGGGGTAGAATACATGGCTGCAGCCTGAGGGAACAATGCACTGCTTCTTTAATTTATTGTTCTCTTTTTGTGTTTGGATTCTGGCTTTAGTTCCCTATTAATGTGACAGGGAGGTTTATCAAACGGGTGCAAAAGAAAACAGGCTTATTTGCCACAACAACAATTCAAATTGATCCTTTCATTTTCCAATGTAGTTCTGAAAATGAAAGGTGGAATTTGGTTTCTATTGGCAACTAAGCCTGTTTTCCTTTGTACCAGTTTTGATAAATCCCCCCTATTAATTTATTAAATACTGTTTAAATGAAGTGATGTACTGTACACGTCACAGTCCAAATTAAAGCCTCATGCACACAAACCTTTCTGTTTTGTGATCTACAAAATACAGATGACAGTCAT
Organism: Bufo gargarizans; assembly: GCF_014858855.1. Lineage (NCBI taxonomy): Eukaryota > Metazoa > Chordata > Amphibia > Anura > Bufonidae > Bufo > Bufo gargarizans. The sequence goes on along the minus strand of NC_058084.1, from coordinate 194,894,759 downwards.
GTGCATCCCACATTTTGTTGCAGACCCATTAAGGGAAATTTATTATGAGGGAAATATTTGAAGTCAGTTTTGTTTGAGTCTGCATTGATGCACTTTATGCCACATTTATCAAATGTTGCATGTTGTTTGATAAATGTGTTTTATCCTTAAACCTAACACCAGTTTTCCTAATCCATCCTTCTACTGGAGTGAGATTGTCACTTTTTAAAAAAATTGTCAATGATAAATCTAGAATAAAGGCATGATAAATCAGAGCCAATGACATTGGCATGGCATTTTTTGCTTCCTTTCCTTTGATGACCTGTAATGTGGCTCTCATAGACTCCTTTGGGCCCACCATACATTAGGGGAACATGGAACCTTCTTAGTACTATGGCATAGGAAATTGTAAAAACTGTTTATTCATCTAGGGGAGAAGGTGGTATTCAGGCATCATACGAAGTCTTACATTTCTAAATATGAAACCACCATGTGCCACCATACAGGGTCCATGTATATTATGTGGTATTGCCGTGTGCATGAACTCAAAGGAGAAACAGGACAGCTTTAACTTTTGGTTGCAGGTCATTGCATGTCATGAACACGTATTAACTAATTTTACTTTAAATGTAGTGAAAAATAATTAGCAGCAATATAATTAATATACCAAATGCACGTGTCCTTAGAGTTAAACGCATTTAAATGTTCTGTTATTGCGGCTCGTCCCTAATTATCAAATAAGGTGATGGAAACAATATCTTGCATAAACTAGTAATTTCTTGAAGCAAAACAATGTTTATGTGGGTCAAACTACATCATTAAATCTAGCCCTTTTCTGCAATCCTTGGCAACATATGTACTGTTAAGTAGACATATTTATATACATATGTATTACTTATTCTCTGTCAAAATCATTTGCAGAGAGTTGCTATGACAACTGGTGTGGAGTTAATTAATTCTCTAAAATGCCAGTCATTTGGACATGCTGGAGAAAAAGCTATAAATACTGTACATTTCAATATTTCATTAAAAAGCTTACTTGGAAACATGTCACTTTTGTTAAAACTTCATCAATTCTAGTAATGCAATTAACCATATGACAATATGGGCAGAAAACTGTGAAAGATGAAGGCTGTTGCATGTTTTTATTAATATTATTACTTACCTAAAGTAGGTAGGTGAAAAAAATCAACCTCCTCTATATGTCTTTTATATAGCATTTTTTTTTAAACTAAATGGATTTGCATCTTTAAAGGTAAGTAGGAAGGTTAGGGAGAGGAAAGCTAAAAAGAACAAAACGACACCTCATGAGCATTTGGACATACTTCAAGGTCCTCTTAAAAAATAAGGTCTTATGCTCATTCCTATTACATATCCACTCAAATACAAAAACAACAAAAAAAATCCTCTTTTTACGAAAATGGGTGGAGACTAGGGATGAGCGAACTCGAACTGTAAAGTTCGGGTTCGTACCGAATTTTGGGGTGTCCGTGACACGGACCCGAACCCGGACATTTTCGTAAAAGTCCGGGTTCGGGTTCGGTGTTCGTCGCTTTCTTGGCGCTTTTGTGACGCTTTCTTGGCGCTTTTTGAAAGGCTGCAAAGCAGCCTATCAACAAGCGTCATACTACTTGCCCCAAGAGGCCGTCACAGCCATGCCTACTATTGGCATGGCTGTGATTGGCCAGAGCACCATGTGACCCAGCCTCTATTTAAGCTGGAGTCACATAGCGCCGCCCGTCACTCTGCTCTGATTAGCGTAGGGAGAGGTTGCGGCTGCGACAGTAGGGCGAGATTAGGCAGATTAACTCCTCCAAAGGACTTGATTATTGATCGATCTGCAGCTGTGGGTCATTGAGCTGCTGATACTCAATTGCTCACTGTTTTTAGGCTGCCCAGACCGTTTGTCAGTCACATTTTTCTGGGGTGATCGGCGGCCATTTTGTGTCTTGTGGTGCGCCAGCACAAGCTGCGACCAAGTGCATTTAACCCTCAATGGTGTGGTTGTTTTTTGGCTAAAGCCTACATCAGGGTGAAGCTGTCACACCAAGTGCATTTAACCAGCAATAGTCTGTTTATTTTTTGGCCATATACTACATCAGGGGCAAGCTGCGCCTGTCACCAAGTGCATTTAACCCTCAATGGTGTGGTTGTTTTTTGGCTAAAGCCTACATCAGGGTGAAGCTGTCACACCAAGTGCATTTAACCAGCAATAGTCTGTTTATTTTTTGGCCATATACTACATCAGGGGCAAGCTGCACCCGTCACCAAGTGCATTTAACCCTCAGTAGTGTGGTTGGTCAAGCTATCACACCAAGTGCATTTAACCAGCAATAGTCTGTTCATTTTTTGGCCATATACTAAATCAGGGGCAAGCTGCGCCCGTCACCAAGTGCATTTAACCAGCAATAGTCTGTTCATTTTTTGGCCATATACTACATCAGGGGCAAGCTGCGCCCGTCACCAAGTGCATTTAACCCTCAGTAGTGTGGTTGGTCAAGCTGTCACACCAAGTGCATTTAACCAGCAATAGTCTGTTCATTTTTTGGCCATATACTACATCAGGGGCAAGCTGCGCCCGTCACCAAGTGCATTTAACCCTCAGTAGTGTGGTTGGTCAAGCTATCACACCAAGTGCATTTAACCAGCAATAGTCTGTTCATTTTTTGGCCATATACTAAATCAGGGGCAAGCTGCGCCCGTCACCAAGTGCATTTAACCAGCAATAGTCTGTTCATTTTTTGGCCATATACTACATCAGGGGCAAGCTGCGCCCGTCACCAAGTGCATTTAACCAGCAATAGTGTGGTTATTTTTTGGCCATATCCCAGTCTAATTCTGTCACTAAATCCATACCGGTCACCCAGCGCCTAAATACTAGGCCTCAAATTTATATCCCGCTAAATCTGTCGTTACCGCTGTACTGTTGTGGCTGGGCAAGTTATTTAGTGTCCGTCAAAGCACATTTTTTGTTCAGGGTTGAAATACAATTCCCAATTTAGCAATTTCATAATTTAGTGGTTTCTGCTATATCAAAGCTATTTTAAATCTATCCCTAAAAGGGTATATAATATTCAAGGTGCACATAGGGTCATTCAGAATAACTTCACACACACACGCTACTGTGCATTTCCAAGTCTAATTCTGTTAGTAAATCCATACCGGTCACCCAGCGCCTAAAAACTAGGCCTCAAATTTATATCCCGCTAAATCTCTCGTTACCGCTGTCCTGTTGTGGCTGGGAAAGTTATTTAGTGTCCGTCAAAGCACATTTTTTGTTCTGGGTTGAAATACAATTCCCAATTTAGCAATTTCATAATTTAGTGGTTTCTGCTATATCAGAGCTATTTGAAATCTATCCCTAAAAGGGTATATAATATTTAAGGTGCACATAGGGTCATTCAGAATAACTTCACACACACGCTACTGTGCATTTCCAAGTCTAATTCTGTCACTAAATCCATACCGGTCACCCAGCGCCTAAATACTAGGCCTCAAATTTATATCCCGCTAAATCTGTCGTTACCGCTGTACTGTTGTGGCTGGGCAAGTTATTTAGTATCCGTCAAAGCACATTTTTTGTTCAGGGTTGAAATACAATTCCCAATTTAGCAATTTCATAATTTAGTGGTTTCTGCTATATCAGAGCTATTTAAAATCTATCCCTAAAAGGATATATAATATTCAAGGTGCACATAGGGTCATTCAGAATAACTTCACACACACGCTACTGTGCATTTCCAAGTCTAATTCTGTTAGTAAATCCATACCGGTCACCCAGCGCCTAAATACTAGGCCTCAAATTTATATCCCGCTAAATCTCTCGTTACCGCTGTCCTGTTGTGGCTGGGAAAGTTATTTAGTGTCCGTCAAAGCACATTTTTTGTTCTGGGTTGAAATACAATTCCCAATTTAGCAATTTCATAATTTAGTGGTTTCTGCTATATCAGAGCTATTTGAAATCTATCCCTAAAAGGGTATATAATATTTAAGGTGCACATAGGGTCATTCAGAATAACTTCACACACACGCTACTGTGCATTTCCAAGTCTAATTCTGTCACTAAATCCATACCGGTCACCCAGCGCCTAAATACTAGGCCTCAAATTTATATCCCGCTAAATCTCTTGTTACCGCTGTACTGTTGTGGCTGGGAAAGTTATTTAGTGTCCGTCAAAGCACATTTTTTGTTCTGGGTTGAAATACAATTCCCAATTTAGCAATTTCATAATTTAGTGGTTTCTGCTATATCAGAGCTATTTGAAATCTATCCCTAAAAGGGTATATAATATTTAAGGTGCACATAGGGTCATTCAGAATAACTTCACACACACGCTACTGTGCATTTCCAAGTCTAATTCTGTTAGTAAATCCATACCGGTCACCCAGCGCCTAAATACTAGGCCTCAAATTTATATCCCGCTAAATCTCTCGTTACCGCTGTCCTGTTGTGGCTGGGAAAGTTATTTAGTGTCTGTCAAAGCACATTTTTTGTTCTGGGTTGAAATACAATTCACAATTTAGCAATTTCATAATTTAGTGGTTCCTGTTATATCAGAGCTATTTGAAATCTATCCCTAAAAGGGTATATAATATTCAAGGTGCACATAGGGTCATTCAGAATAACTTCACACACACGCTACTGTGCATTTCCAAGTCTAATTCTGTGAGTAAATCCATACCGGTCACCCAGCGCCTAAATACTAGGCCTCAAATTTATATCCCGCTAAATCTCTCGTTACCGCTGTCCTGTTGTGGCTGGGAAAGTTATTTAGTGTCCGTCAAAGCACATTTTTTGTTTTGGGTTGAAATGCAATTCCCAATTTAGCAATTTCATAATTTAGTGGTTTCTGCTATATCAGAGCTATTTGAAATCTATCCCTAAAAGGGTATATAATATTCAAGGTGCACATAGGGTCATTCAGAATAACTTCACACACACGCTACTGTGCATTTCCAAGTCTAATTCTGTTAGTAAATCCAAACCGGTCACCCAGCGCCTAAATACTAGGCCTCAAATTTATATCCCGCTGAATTTTAATACAATACATTGGGCCAAATAACATTTTTGTTGTTGTGGTGAACCATAACAATGAGGAAAACATCTAGTAAGGGACGCGGACGTGGACATGGTCGTGGTGGTGTTAGTGGACCCTCTGGTGCTGGGAGAGGACGTGGCCGTTCTGCCACATCCACACGTCCTAGTGTACCAACTACCTCAGGTCCCAGTAGCCGCCAGAATTTACAGCGATATATGGTGGGGCCCAATGCCGTTCTAAGGATGGTAAGGCCTGAGCAGGTACAGGCATTAGTCAATTGGGTGGCCGACAGTGGATCCAGCACGTCCACATTATCTCCCACCCAGTCATCTGCAGAAAGCGCACAGATGGCGCCTGAAAACCAACCCCATCAGTCTGTCACATCACCCCCATGCATACCAGGGAAACTGTCTCAGCCTCAAGTTATGCAGCAGTCTCTTAAGCTGTTTGAAGACTCCGCTGGCAGGGTTTCCCAAGGGCATCCACCTAGCCCTTCCCCAGCGGTGGAAGACATAGACTGCACTGACGCACAACCACTTATGTTTCCTGATGATGAGGACATGGGAATACCTCCTCAGCATGTCTCTGATGATGACGAAACACAGGTGCCAACTGCTGCGTCTTTCTGCAGTGTGCAGACTGAACAGGAGGTCAGGGATCAAGACTGGGTGGAAGACGATGCAGGGGACGATGAGGTCCTAGACCCCACATGGAATGAAGGTCTTGCCACTGACTTTCACAGTTCGGAGGAAGAGGCAGTGGTGAGACCGAGCCAACAGCGTAGCAAAAGAGGGAGCAGTGGGCAAAAGCAGAACACCCGCCGCCAAGAGACTCTGCCTGCTACTGACCGCCGCCATCTGGGACCGAGCACCCCAAAGGCAGCTTCAAGGAGTTCCCTGGCATGGCACTTCTTCAAACAATGTGCTGACGACAAGACCCGAGTGGTTTGCACGCTGTGCCATCAGAGCCTGAAGCGAGGCATTAACGTTCTGAACCTGAGCACAACCTGCATGACCAGGCACCTGCATGCAAAGCATGAACTGCAGTGGAGTAAACACCTTAAAACCAAGGAAGTCACTCAGGCTCCCCCTGCTACCTCTTCTGCTGCTGCCGCCTCAGCCTCTTCCTCTGCCTCTGGAGGAACGTTGGCACCTGCCGCCCAGCAAACAGGGGATGTACCACCAACACCACCACCACCTCCGTCACCAAGCGTCTCAACCATGTCACACGGCAGCGTTCAGCTCTCCATCTCACAAACATTTGAGAGAAAGCGTAAATTCCCACCTAGCCACCCTCGATCCCTGGCCCTGAATGCCAGCATTTCTAAACTACTGGCCTATGAAATGCTGTCATTTAGGCTGGTGGACACAGACAGCTTCAAACAGCTCATGTCGCTTGCTGTCCCACAGTATGTTGTTCCCAGCCGCCACTACTTCTCCAAGAGAGCCGTGCCTTCCCTGCACAACCAAGTATCCGATAAAATCAAGTGTGCACTGCGCAACGCCATCTGTAGCAAGGTCCACCTAACCACAGATACGTGGACCAGTAAGCACGGCCAGGGACGCTATATCTCCCTAACTGCACACTGGGTAAATGTAGTGGCAGCTGGGCCCCAGGCGGATAGCTGTTTAGCGCACGTCCTTCCGCCGCCAAGGATCGCAGGGCAACATTCTTTGCCTTCTGTTGCCACCTCCACCTTCTCGGCTTCCTCCTCCTCTTCTTCCACCTGCTCATCCAGTCAGCCACACACCTTCACCACCAACTTCAGCACAGCCCGGGGTAAACGTCAGCAGGCCATTCTGAAACTCATATGTTTGGGGGACAGGCCCCACACCGCACAGGAGTTGTGGCGGGGTATAGAACAACAGACCGACGAGTGGTTGCTGCCGGTGAGCCTCAAGCCCGGCCTGGTGGTGTGTGATAATGGGCGAAATCTCGTTGCAGCTCTGGGACTAGCCAATTTGACGCACATCCCTTGCTTGGCGCATGTGCTGAATTTGGTGGTGCAGAAGTTCATTCACAACTACTCCGACATGTCAGAGCTGCTGCATAAAGTGCGGGCCGTCTGTTCGCGCTTCCGGCATTCACATCCTGCTGCTGCTCGCCTGTCTGCGCTACAGCGTAACTTCGGCCTTCCCGCTCACCGCCTCATATGCGACGTGCCCACCAGGTGGAACACCACCTTGCACATGCTGGACAGACTGTGCGAGCAGCAGCAGGCCATAGTGGAGTTTCAGCTGCAGCACGCACGGGTCAGTCGCACTACAGAACAGCACCACTTCACCACCAATGACTGGGCCTCCATGCGAGACCTGTGTGCCCTGTTGCGCTGTTTTGAGTACTCCACCAACATGGCCAGTGGCGATGATGCCGTTATCAGCGTTACAATACCACTTCTATGTCTCCTTGAGAAAACACTTAGGGCGATGATGGAAGAGGAGGTGGCCCAGGAGGAGGAGGAGGAGGAAGAGGGATCATTTTTAGCACTTTCAGGCCAGTCTCTTCGAAGTGACTCAGAGGGAGTTTTTTTGCAACAGCAGAGGCCAGGTACAAATGTGGCCAGCCAGGGCCCACTACTGGAGGACGAGGAGGACGAGGATGAGGAGGAGGTGGAGGAGGATGAGGATGAAGCATGGTCACAGCGGGGTGGCACCCAACGCAGCTCGGGTCCATCACTGGTGCGTGGCTGGGGGGAAAGGCAGGACAATGATGATACGCCTCCCACAGAGGACAGCTTGTCCTTACCCCTGGGCAGCCTGGCACACATGAGAGACTACATGCTGCAGTGCCTGCGCAACGACAGCAGAGTTGCCCACATTTTAACCTGTGCGGACTACTGGGTTGCCACCCTGCTGGATCCACGCTACAAAGACAATGTGCCCACCTTACTTCCTGCACTGGAGCGTGATAGGAAGATGCGTGAGTACAAGCGCACGTTGGTAGACGCGCTACTGAGAGCATTCCCAAATGTCACAGGGGAACAAGTGGAAGCCCAAGGCCAAGGCAGAGGAGGAGCAAGAGGGCGCCAAGGCAGCTGTGTCACGGCCAGCTCCTCTGAGGGCAGGGTTAGCATGGCAGAGATGTGGAAAACTTTTGTCAACACGCCACAGCTAACTACACCACCACCTGATACGCAACGTGTTAGCAGGAGGCAACATTTCACTAACATGGTGGAACAGTACGTGTGCACACCCCTCCACGTACTGACTGATGGTTTGGCCCCATTCAACTTCTGGGTCTCTAAATTGTCCACGTGGCCAGAGCTAGCCTTTTATGCCTTGGAGGTGCTGGCCTGCCCGGCGGCCAGCGTTTTGTCTGAACGTGTATTCAGCACGGCAGGGGGCGTCATTACAGACAAACGCAGCCGCCTGTCTACAGCAAATGTGGACAAGCTGACGTTCATAAAAATGAACCAGGCATGGATCCCACAGGACCTGTCCGTCCCTTGTCCAGATTAGACATTAACTACCTCCCCTTAACCATATATTATTGTACTCCAGGGCACTTCCTCATTCAATCTTATTTTTATTTTCATTTTACCATTATATTGCGAGGCTACCCAAAGTTGAATGAACCTCTCCTCTGTCTGGGTGCCGGAGCCTAAATATATGCCAATGGACTGTTCCAATGTTGGGTGACGTGAAGCCTGATTCTCTGCTATGACATGCAGACTAATTCTCTGCTGACATGAAGCCAGATTCTCTGTTACGGGACCTCTCTCCTCTGCCTGGGTGCTGGGCCTAAATATCTGACAATGGACTGTTGCAGTGGTGGCTGACGTGAAGCCTCATTCTCTGCTATGACATGCAGACTAATTCTCTGCTGACATGATGCCAGATTCTCTGTTACGGGACCTCTCTCCTCTGCCTGGGTGCTGGGCCTAAATATCTGACAATGGACTGTTGCAGTGGTGGCTGACGTGAAGCCTCATTCTCTGCTATGACATGCAGACTAATTCTCTGCTGACATGAAGCCAGATTGTCTGTTACGGGACCTCTCTCCTCTGCCTGGGTGCTGGGCCTAAATATATGCCAATGGACTGTTGCAGTGGTGGCTGACGTGAAGCCTCATTCTCTGCTATGACATGCAGACTAATTCTCTGCTGACATGAAGCCAGATTGTCTGTTACGGGACCTCTCTCCTCTGCCTGGGTGCTGGGCCTAAATATATGCCAATGGACTGTTGCAGTGGTGGCTGACGTGAAGCCTCATTCTCTGCTATGACATGCAGACTAATTCTCTGCTGACATGAAGCCAGATTGTCTGTTACGGGACCTCTCTCCTCTGCCTGGGTGCTGGGCCTAAATTTATGAAAATGGACTGTTGCAGTGGTGGGTGACGTGAAGCCTGATTCTCTGCTATGATATGAAGACTGATTCTCTGCTGACATGAAGCCAGATTGTCTGTTAAGGGACCTCTCTCCTCTGCCTGGGTGCTGGGCCTAAATTTATGAAAATGGACTCTTACAGTGCTGGGTGACGTGAAGCCTGATTCTCTGCTATGATTTGAAGACTGATTCTCTGCTGACATGAAGCCAGATTGTCTGTTACGGGACCTCTCTCCTCTGCCTGGGTGCTGGGCCTAAATTTATGAAAATGGACTGTTGCAGTGGTGGCTGACGTGAAGCCTCATTCTCTGCTATGACATGCAGACTAATTCTCTGCTGACATGAAGCCAGATTGTCTGTTACGGGACCTCTCTCCTCTCCCTGGGTGCTGGGCCTAAATTTATGAAAATGGACTCTTACAGTGGTGGGTGACGTGAAGCCTGATTCTCTGCTATGATATGAAGACTGATTCTCTGCTGACATGAAGCCAGATTGTCTGTTAAGGGACCTCTCTCCTCTGCCTGGGTGCTGGGCCTAAATTTATGAAAATGGACTCTTACAGTGCTGGGTGACATGAAGCCTGATTTTCTGCTATGACATGCAGACTGATTCTCTGCTGACATGAAGCCAGATCCTCTGTTACGGGACCTCTCTCCTCTGCCTGTGTGCTGGGCCTAAATTTATGCCAATGGACTGTTGCAGTGGTGGCTGACGTGAAGCCTCATTCTCTGCTATGACATGCAGACTAATTCTCTGCTGACATGAAGCCAGATTCTCTGTTACGGGACCTCTCTCCTCTGCCTGTGTGCTTGGCCTAAATATATGCCAATGGACTGTTGCAGTGGTGGCTGACGTGAAGCCTCATTCTCTGCTATGACATGCAGACTAATTCTCTGCTGACATGAAGCCAGATTCGAGGTAGGAGGGGAAAAAAAGAAGAGGGTTAATCCTGTACTCCAAAAATAGGAGGTATGGGATGAACACACAGGGCGCCAGAGGTAAAAGACACAGTGGAGTGGGCAAAGAAATATGCTAAATAGTAAGGTATAAATACTGTTGGATCAGAGATCAGAGTCCAAGAAGCAGGGCAGCCTAGATGATAAACTATCTGCAGGACAGCAGTATAGTGAGACTGAAGAGGGGTAGGAAAAAAAAAATCACCAAATGGCGCCAACTGCTGATACCATGTAGTTAACGCTATGGTATAGGGTATCTCAAAATATGGCAGAAGAAACACTATTAGATATATTGATTAAAAGCCCCTATGGGGTCACGAGGAGTAACTGATATAAAGAATATAGAGTAAAAAGGTTGAATAACACCGAAACTCACTTCACCAGGGAGGGGTGTAGAGGGATAAAGCACAAGACACCCAATACAGCCGCCTCCCTCGCCTGGTTCGTGTGTAGAGTGGTAGGAAAATACGGCAGTCCACACCAAGGGTCTTCAGGTATAATCCCTTTAATTGATGAATAAATCAGGTAGGCTCAACGCGTTTCGGGGATACATAAACCCCTTCCTCAGGAGCAGAGTCAGTAATAGGTTTATACAACGAATTAAAAAAACATACAACCATATATAGCAGAATCCAAGGTGAAAAAGGAGGCGTGTTTGGCGCCAAAACAGTGGTGGGTGTCAATACCGGAAGTGACATCAATCATGGTAAATGCACAATATGAAAATAATATGAATAATGAAAACATGAAGCGACATAACTATCAAACAGAGTGTGCCCCTCTAGGGTAGTCTTACTCGATCCTGTTACCGGTATGGATAACTGCAAGGAACCCTATGGCTGAAAGCGGGCTCAGCTGGAGGGACTTCCGGTGTGTGGAACGCATCACCGGAAATGCGTTCCAAATGCCCATCAAAGGAGAAGGGCTGGGGCCGATGGTGGCAGAGCAAAAGGGATGTATCAGCACAGGGCCGGTACATAAGAGGGACTAAATACTAAGGGGCATGAGGGAAGCACAAAAAAGGAAGAAAATAAAAAATATATATGTGTGGACCGGAAGTTCGGATACCTGGAACGCATCGGAGGTGGTGCGTCTCACCATAAAGGATCGGGCCAAGCAGAGCTTCCGATGTGTGGAACGCATCAGGGACGATGCGTTCCACCATAGGCCAAACAGAGGTTCCGATGTGTGACTCCAAGCGTTTAATCTCAGCCATGAGCCCTCCCCCGACTCCACTACCTCCACTTTCAAATTCATCCTCTGAGCTTGTGAGAGGCAGGCACACCTGTTCAGCTGTGATCCCAGTGTCCATGGCCTGCTCCTCTTTCTCTGTCTTTCTCTCTGCCTTTTTCTCTGCCTCTGGTTCTTCCTCATTGTCTGGGGGGTCAGCCATTTGCAGACTTCCCTGGGCCATGATGAAAAATCTTTCCTCGTTTTTTAGTTTTTCTTGGAAGGGACCACTACTTTCCAGTATAATTGCCCTCCTTGCTTCCATTTCTTTTATCTTTTCTTTTAGGACCTTTATCCTTTCTGATATCTCAGGTCTTTTATTTTTTGAAGCCTTGTACGCCTTTACTCTTTCCAGCTTAATGTCGCTTCTGAGTTTTTTTAAGGCTTTGCCAGCGTCTTCATATTCCCTGAGGTAGGCCGCAATACGGGAGCTGTACATGGAGACCGATTCCTGGGGCCTTTTGATGCTCCAGTCAGTCTCCATCCTCCCTGGCCCACCCCAAGGAACACTCCGCTCACCTGCAGGGTTACCATCCACCCTCCCGGACTTGCTGGTGGTCTTCACAGCTCCGCTCCCAGGGGCTGCAGGGGACACCACAGCATGACCCCTGCTCGATCTTCTGACCGCTGAGACGTATGATGGTGCAGAGGCCGGTAACTCGCCTCCCCTACCTCCCGCCGGCCTACCCCGGGAAGCATGATCCTGGGTCCCAACTGGAGACATAGCTCCAGGCCTCCACCAACTCCCTAAGGAGAGGCAGGGCCTGGGCTGGGGAGAGGTGCTGAAAACTCCCCGCAAGCCTGGAGCTCCTCCTGGGAAGCAGATGTTAGAAAACTCCCCAGAGAGGCCCACACTGGAAGTTCCAGGAGCTCAGTGGAAACACCTCCTCACTCTGTGGCTGCAGGAACCAGACACGCCCCAGTCTGATCCTCTGTTACGGGACCTCTCTCCTCTGCCTGGGTGCTGGGCCTAAATTTATGAAAATGGACTGTTGCAGTGGTGGGTGACGTGAAGCCTGATTCTCTGCTATGACATGAAGACTGATTCTCTGCTGACATGAAGCCAGATTGTCTGTTACGGGACCTCTCTCCTCTGCCTGGGTGCTGGGCCTAAATTTATGAAAATGGACTGTTGCAGTGGTGGGTGACGTGAAGCCTGATTCTCTGCTACGACATGAAGACTGATTCTCTGCTGACATGAAGCCAGATTGTCTGTTACGGGACCTCTCTCCTCTGCCTGGGTGCTGGGCCTAAATTTATGAAAATGGACTCTTACAGTGGTGGGTGACGTGAAGCCTGATTCTCTGCTATGATATGAAGACTGATTCTCTGCTGACATGAAGCCAGATTGTCTGTTAAGGGACCTCTCTCCTCTGCCTGGGTGCTGGGCCTAAGTTTATGAAAATGGACTCTTACAGTGCTGGGTGACGTGAAGCCTGATTTTCTGCTATGACATGCAGACTGATTCTCTGCTGACATGAAGCCAGATCCTCTGTTTTACGGGACCTCTCTCCTCTGCCTGTGTGCTGGGCCTAAATATATGCCAATGGACTGTTGCAGTGGTGGCTGACGTGAAGCCTCATTCTCTGCTATGACATGCAGACTAATTCTCTGCTGACATGAAGCCAGATTGTCTGTTACGGGACCTCTCTCCTCTGCCTGTGTGCTGGGCCTAAATATATGCCAATGGACTGTTGCACTGGTGGCTGACGTGAAGCCTGATTCTCTGCTATGATATGAAGACTGATTCTCTGCTGACATGAAGCCAGATTCTCTGTTACGGGACCTCTCTCCTCTGCCTGGGTGCCGGGGCCTAAATATCTGAGAATGGACTGTTCCAGTGGTGGGTGACGGGAAGCCAGATTCTCTGCTATTGGACCTTTCTCCAATTGATTTTGGTTAATTTTTATTTATTAAATTTTTATTTTTATTCATTTCCCTATCCACATTTGTTTGCAGAGGATTTACCTACATGTTGCTGCCTTTTGCAGCCCTCTAGCCCTTTCCTGGGCTGTTTTACAGCCGTTTTAGTGCCGAAAAGTTCGGGTCCCCATTGACTTCAATGGGGTTCGGGTTCGGGACGAAGTTCGGATCGGGTTCGGATCCCGAACCCGAACATTTCCGGGAAGTTTGGCCGAACTTCTCGAACCCGAACATCCAGGTGTTCGCTCAACTCTAGTGGAGACATGAAAATGATTCCCTTCTGGCTCTAGTGGCTAAGTAAATGTCAAGACAAGCTAGTGTAGAGCATAGATAGAATCTAAAGTTGGTTTCTCACATAGTTTTTAAGGCATTTTTGCTAAAATGTATGTATTTTGTTGTGTTTTTTATGGAAAAATGTTATCTGTAATTCTATGGGAATTATGAAACAACACAATCATGGCTTTTTTAGTAGTTTTTTTTAATTTGCAGTACCTTTTTGGGATCCATAAGGTGTTCTTTTAAATATTAAAAAAAAAATCACAGCATGCTTTGGCTATGGTTATGTCACAACTGAAATAAACTTTTCTTTTCACAAAGTATTCTGCTTCAGTTTTTATGGTGGCAATTTTCATTAACTCTAGATTGTTATTAGAGATGAGCAAATTTTTTCAAAATTAGATTTGCCTGTTTGCCAAATTTTTGGGGGAAAATTTGGTTCGATCCGAATGTATTTGTGGTGAATTACGTTAAAAAACAGCTATTTCCTGGCTGCTAAGAGCCTTTATAGTGGTGTAGAACACTGTGCCTTGTAATAACACGCATAGGGAGTATGCTTTGGTAGTGAAATAATACTGTGAGTCCATAGGACATGCTGGTGTTCCTCTTTTACATTTAACGGCTTTTGGGTGTGCCGATGATAGAGCACCTCATTCCATAACACTAGACTGGTGAGCCACTGCATAAATATATCTATTTGACATAGTGTGGAGATGGCAGCATCAGCTGCATCAGGAGACCACAAAGTGACCCGGTGACAGAGTGGGGCAGTGGGTGTCAATCCCAGTACCCGCTGGCGAAGGTGGGTGAAAGAAGGAGCACTTGGCATCAGATGTGTGGCATCAAGCGGGTGGCAGCATCAGAGTAGTAGCTGAGGCAGGTAGCCAGAAGAAACTGATCTCTTTTATCAAAGTGTTGGTGTGGAACCATGGATTATCTAGTCTGTTCCATCAGGAATTGGTGGTAGGAAATCCTGGCTAATCCACGCCTGATTAATCTTGAGAAAGGTCAGTCTCTCCACATTTTGGGTGGACAGGCGAGTTCTCCTTGGGGTAACTATGGCCCCCACACACTAAACACTCGCTTTGATGCCACAATACTGGCAGGGCAGGACAGCTTTTCCAGGGCAAACTCGGCTAGTTGCGACCACAAATCCACTTTGGCTGCCCAGTAGTCCAGCTGATCTTCAATGTGGGGTGGCAGGGTTCTGTCCAAGTATGCCACCAACTGCTGGTTCAGGTCCTGCTCCAGGTCTACCTGCTCTTGCTGGTGAGTAGTTTCTTCACTATGCGGGTGAAGAAAGCTGCTTATCAGCGACTGTAGACTCAGGCTGCTGCTGATGGAGCTGGTACTGCTACTGCCATCTCACCCCTCCCCAGCATCCATGGCAGTGGAACGTGAACAGCGCAGAGGGCCCCCCTGGTCAGACCTGCGAGAGGATGGACGATAGCACAGATAGGTAGCTGCCAACTGACTACATAGGATGTCTCTGTAGTAGTTCAGTTTGTCTGACCTCTCGGTGGGTGTAAAAAAGGCCCACATTCTGGACCGGTAGCGAGGATCCAACAAGGTGGAGAGCCAGTTCCTGGTCATTCCTGGAGCCAGTTCCTGGAAGTCATTCCTGTGCCGAATGGTGACAATTCAGCTGTCACTACCCAAGTGTAAGACTCTCCTGACGGCCGCTGATGGAGAATATACCTGTACATAAACTCTAGTAGATTAGAGGGCAGGCATGGGTTACGTGATCAATGACCAGCCAAGGCGGCACAAGTGTCAGGGATTAGGATAATCATATGGCCTATGAGGAATAGACACATGGCACTCTGTGTTTGGCTAGCAGGTGTTTAAGAAGTGATCTCCCTGGCTGGTCAGTGCCCAACCCGGGTGTATGATGCTGTTCACATTCTTCCAGACTACCTGTGCATGACCTCTGACCTCCTCAATCCATCTCTAGAGACTGCCTGCGGGAAACTTCTATGCGGAACAGTTAGTGTCGTGTTGGACCTCAGATTGGACCATGGAAATGTCTCGTTCCTAGGTACTACGTTACACAGACTATTTCTGTGCATATAAACTTTGGCCTGGTCTGGCTGTCCCTTGTGAGTTTTCCTGCACAAGTGATTATTTGGATTGATTACCTGCATATGATTTCTGGTCTGGACTGTACTGCCGTCTAGTGATGAGCTGCAGGGGTCATAATCGAATTTGCGATATATGATATATTATATATTATCGCAAATTCGAATATTCGTTATATTCTACGATTTTTTGCTTAAAAAATTCAACAAGGTAGTTTTTGTAATGCAAATTTTTAGCGCAAATTTTTCAACTGCCGAGCAAAAAGACGATTCCTCCTTGCTTCTTGCTTGTGGGCCAATGAGTCATAGCACTATATCGAATATATTCGTTTTTTCAAATATTCGTAATATTCTAAAACAAGAATATGTAGCAATACAGCGAATATTTGAAAAAACAAATGTAGAGCAATTTAGCTAATATAATGCTATAATCTTTTTTTTTTTTTAGTTGTAATTTTTTTCCAATCTGAACATCAGATGAGAAAAAAATTACGACTATTAGACAAAGAAGATTATAGCACTATATTAGCTAAATTGCTCTATATTAATTTTTTCAAATATTCGCTATATTGCTATATATTCTTATTTTAGAATATTACAAATATTCAAAAAAACTAATATATTCGTTGTTTGGAATATTCGTAATATTCTAAAACAAGAATATATAGCTATATAGCGAATATTTGAAAAAATAAAAAACACGAATATAGAGGAATTTTTGTAATGCAAATGTTTATCGCAAATTTTTCAACTGCCGAGCAAAAAGACGATTCCTCCCTGCTTCTTGCTTGTGGGCCAATGAGTCATAGCACTATATCGAATATATTAGTTTTTTCAAATATTCGTAATATTCTAAAACAAGAATATGTAGCAATACAGCGAATATTCGAAAAAACAAATGTAGAGCAATTTAGCTAATATAGTGCTATAATTTTTTTTCAATAGTTGAATTTTTTTTCCAATCTGGTCTTCAGATGAGAAAAAAATAACAACTATTAGACAAAGAAGATTATAGCACCATATTAGCTAAATTGCTCTATATTTGTTTTTTTGAATATTCGCTATATTGCTATATATTCTTGTTAGAATATTACAAATATTTGAAAAAACTAATATATTCGATACAGTGCTATTTATTAGTTTTTTAGAATATTCATTTTCCCATTTAAAGTCATAGTTCCTCCGTGCTTCTTGCTTGTGGGCCAATAAGTCATTGGTCCCCAAGCAAGAAGCAGGGAGGAATAATGTTTTTACTCGGCAATTGAAAAATTTATATTACGAAAATTTGCAATAAAAAAAACTCGAATATTCGAAATTGCGAATATATATCACTATATTCTAAATATTTGCACATTTTCGAATTACCTATATTCGTGATCAACACTACTGCCGTCATTTAATAAATCCACCATTGTTTAAACTCTGTCTGGTTGTTTGGGGTTCTGCACCATTACAGCCAGCAAGTGAGCATGCATTGGGACATTTGTGCAAGTGACTCGGAAGGTCTCCCTGCCTCCATCTCCACTGAATTCAGTCTCATCTTCCTCATCGCCCTGTAGCTCCTCTGGCTGCTCCTACTCCTCCTCTCCTGTTACCTGAGTAGAAAAAATGCCCATTTCACTACACATTGCCTGTGCTCCAATGTCCTCTTCCCCCTCCTCCTTCTCTTCCAGTTCAGCCCCCACAGGGCTCATGTGGCCGTGAGATCTAGGCACCACATCTCCAGTCCCCTGACCATCCATTGTTACCACCATCTGTTCCAGCACATGAAGCAGTGGAATGACATTGTTCATCCTGTAGTCCTGGTGACTGATAAATAACATGGCCTCCTCAAAAGGCCGGAGCAAACAGCAGGTGTCAGTAGCAGAATGAGCTGCTACTGGTTTACACTGGGGAGTACTCCTATCTGCTTGCATCATCAATAAATTGTTTATGGCCTTTCTCTTTTCATATAGCCGGTCCCACATATAGAGGGTGGAAACGTCGCATATCAGCCTTTTTCTGGGGCATGCCGTTCTGCTGCTGCAGCTCAAAGAGTGTGTGCTTTGCGGTGTAAGAGTGGCTGAAGTGCATGCAAAGTCTTGCAGATGGGTGGAAGACTTCAGGAACCGATTGACAACCAGATTGAACACGCCTGCCATGCAGGGCGCATGGCTCAGCACTCCTTGATGCAGCGCCGACGCAATGTTCTTCCCGTTGTCGGTCACCATGGTTCAAATTTGGAGTTGTCGCGGAGAAAGCCAGGATTCAATTTCTTGACTAGGGACACGGAGCAGTTTCTCCCCTGTGTGACTCCGTTCACCTAGGGAAACGAGGTGCAGAACAGCGTGACACCGCTGTTCCCTGCACATGTGACTTGTCCCTGTAGTGGAGGCTGAGTACATGGTGGAGGATGAGGAGGCAGAAGCGGACATTGTTGCAGGACCAACCGCGTGACAACGCGGAGGTGGAAGCAGCGTGACCTGGACAAGTTGCTGGTGTGGCTGTGCAGGAACCACATTCACCCAGTGGGCTGTAAAGGACATGTACTGTTCCTGACTGTAGTTACAACTCCACACGTCATCGCTGCCATGCACTTTGGCAGACACTGACAGGCTCAAGTCCTGCCTTCTGTTCAAAGTATTTGTGCAGGGCTGGTACTACCTTGTCTGCAAAAAAATAACGGCTTGGGACTCTCCACCTCGGCTTGGCACAAGCCATCAGTTCTCTGCAAGATGCAGAGTCCACCACTTGGAAAGGGAGTTAATGCAGCACCAGCAACTTGGAAAGGAGCACGTTCAGCTTCTGCACGCATACTGCTGTCTCTTGGCAATCACTTCGGTTATCGATTTCTGACGGAATGACTGATGAGGAGAAGAAGGAGAAGGAGCATCTGGACCAGCAAAAGATGGGAATCTCAGACAGCTCCTTTCGACTGAGGTGGTGGAGCCTTGACTGGCTGAAACCAGGTGCATGCCATTGGGGGATGCAACAGGCTGTACCACCACATCGGAGCCAAATTTCTCCAGGCCACTTTATAATGACACTGCATATGTTGATGCAGGGCCATAGGTCCATCATTGGCACGCTAGCCACGCTTCATCTTCTGCCCACATATTTTACCTATGGCCAAGTTCACCTCCTCTGGCGGCTTAACAAAAAACTGCCATACCGCCGAGTAGGTTGTAATTTTCCCCTAAACAGCCCACCCTGAGTGCTACTTTCCAGGCAGGTAGGCTGCTGCAGGTGGTCTACCCTGGGCACTTTTTGGCTCCCGACCTCCCATTGCTGCCTCTGTGCTGACTCCTGGCCACCCTATCGACTTGCTGGCTCCACCACTGACTCACGGGTAAACTGCCACCCTCTTCTCCCGATGATGATGAACCCCCTTTGTCACCCCGGTCCCAATTTTTTTGCAGAAATAAATGCACCAGTGAAGTCTGTACATATTTTACTTTCTGTACTGAAATAGGCCACTAAATGCTTTCAACACATATAACTGCAGAAGTAAACTGAGAATATATTTTTATTTTTATAATGAAATAGTCCACTAAATGCTTTTAGCAGAAATAAATGCACCAGTGCAGTGAATATATATTTTTCTTTCTGTACTGAAATAGACCACTAAATGCTTTTGCCACAAATAGCTGCAGAAGTGAAATGCATATATATTTTCTTGTTGTATTGAAATAGGCTTTAACC
This sequence comes from Bufo gargarizans, assembly GCF_014858855.1. Taxonomy (NCBI): domain Eukaryota; kingdom Metazoa; phylum Chordata; class Amphibia; order Anura; family Bufonidae; genus Bufo; species Bufo gargarizans. The sequence goes on along the minus strand of NC_058084.1, from coordinate 194,875,271 downwards.
ACAAATAAATGCAACATTGAAGTGCATATATTTTTTTCCTTTTTGTACTGAAATAGGACACTGAACGCTTTCACCACATATAACTGCAGAAGTGAAATGCGTATATATTTTTCCTTTTTGTACCGATTTAGGCCAATTAAGTCTTTCACTACAAATAAATGCAACAGTGAAGTGCGTAATTTTTTTCCTTTTTGTACTGAAAGATGACACTGAACACTTTTACCGCATGTAACTGCAGAAGTGAAATGCGTATATATATTTTTAATTTTGTACTGAAATAAGCCACTAAACTCTTTCACCGCAAAAAAATGCAACAGTGAAGTGTGTATTTTTTTTCCTTTTTGTACTAAAACAGGACACTGAACACTTTCACCACTATAGGAAGGCGCAAGGGTCCATCATTGATGGAAGGTACATGTCACTGAGGTTCCTGGCCTCGGTAAGATAGGAACTGGTTATTTTGTGTGTCAGCCGCAGCTAGTGCTCGCTGACACTGTTTTTTGTTTAGTGTGAATGAAAAGCCGATCCGGGTCGGTTCTTATTGGTAAGCAGCCAAAGAGCAGGGTGGATGGCTATTCCCCACGTCCAGGCGTTTAAAAACCCAGCCAGCAGCTCAGCTGGGGGTGGAATGAACCTCCAGGTGAGAGTGGAGTGCTGTGTTTTGGGAGCTGAGGGATTCTACCATACTACAAGGCTGAGAGCTGCATGAGAGCTGTCAGCTGGAAGCCAGGCACCCTAAAGCCTGCTGTGGACTCCCAGGTAATGTTTTTTTTTAAAGTTATGTGGACTTTTGCTGTGTGAATAACACGAGGATTCCTGCAGTGTGAATTAACACCAGGGCCCTGCCTAGTATTGTGTTTTTTTCAGCTTTTTTTTTTGTTTGAATAAGCACTGACTTTTGTTTATCAACTGTAGTTGTGCCTCTGTATTGCATCCGCTTGCCCTGCCTACCAGAGCAAATACCTACACCACATATAACTGCAGAAGTGAAATGCGTATATATTTTTAATTTTGTACTGAAATAGACCACTAATATCTTTCACCACAAATAAATGCAACAGTGAAGTGTTTTTACAAAAGAAAAAGAAGGAGAAGGACCTCCACTAGAAAGGATGACTAATAAATCGTTTGATGCATGTGTCTTTACAGAGGAAGATGTTCTAAGTTTGCTGTCTAAAGTGAAGACAAATAAGTCACAGGGGCCTGATGAGATACACCCAAAATTATTAAAAGAGCTTAGTGGTGAGCTGGCAAAACCGTTAACAGATTTATTTAACCAATCATTAGTAACAGGAGTCGTCCCGGAAGATTGGAAATTGGCAAATGTCGTGCCCATTCACAAGAAAGGTAGTAGGGAGGAATCGAGCAACTATAGACCAGTGAGTCTGACATCAATAGTAGGCAAATTAATGGAAACCCTATTAAAGGATAGGATTGTGGAACATCTAAAATCCCATGGATTGCAAGATGAAAAACAACATGGGTTTACTTCAGGGAGATCATGTCAAACAAATCTTATAGATTTTTTTTACTGGGTGACTAAAATAATAGACGGTGGAGGTACAGTAGACATCGCTTATCTAGATTTTAGTAAGGCTTTTGACACTGTCCCACATAGAAGACTTATCAATAAACTGCAGTCATTGAGCATGGATTCCCATATTGTTGAGTGGATTAGGCAGTGGCTGAGTGACAGACAACAGAGGGTTGTAGTCAATGGAGAACATTCAAAACAAGGTCATGTTACCAGTGGGATACAACAGGGATCTGTACTGGGACCAATTTTGTTTAATATCTTCATAAGTGATATTGCAAAAGGCCTCGATGGTAAGGTTTGTCTTTTTGCTGATGACACAAAGATATGTAACAGGGTTGATGTTCCTGGAGGGAAACGCCAAATGGAAAAGGATTTAGGAAAACTAGAAGAATGGTCAGAACTCTGGCAACTGAAATTTAATGTGGATAAGTGCAAGATAATGCACCTGGGGCGTAAAAACCCAAGGGCAGAATATAGAATATTTGACACAGTCCTGACCTCAGTATCTGAGGAAAGGGATTTAGGAGTAATTATTTCAGAAGACTTAAAGGTGGGAAGACAATGCAATAGAGCAGCACAAAATGCCAGCAGAATGCTTGGATGTATAGGGAGAGGTATAAGCAGTAGAAAGAGTGAAGTGCTTATGCCGCTGTACAGAACACTGGTGAGACCTCACTTGGAGTATTGTGCGCAGTACTGGAGGCCATATCTCCAGAAGGATATAGATACTCTAGAGAGAGTTCAGAGAAGAGCTACTAAACTAGTACATGGATTGCAGGATAAAACTTACCAGGAAAGGTTAAAAGACCTTAATATGTATAGCTTGGAAGAAAGAAGAGACAGAGGGGATATGATAGAAACTTTTAAATACATAAAGGGAATCAACTCGGTAAAGGAGGAGAGCATATTTAAAAGAAGAAAAACTACCACAAGAGGACACAGTTTTAAATTAGAGGGGCAAAGGTTTAAAAGTAATATAAGGAAGTATTACTTTACTGAGAGAGTAGTGGATGCATGGAATAGCCTTCCTGCAGAAGTGGTAGCTGTAAATACAGTGAAGGAGTTTAAGCATGCATGGGATAGGCATAAGGCTATCCTTCATATAAGATAGGGCCAGGGACTATTCATAGGATTCAGATATATTGGGCAGACTAGATGGGCCAAATGGTTCTTATCTGCCGACACATTCTATGTTTCTATGTAAGTGCATATATATATTTTTCCTTTTTGTTCTGAAACATGACACTGAACACTTTCACCACAATTAACTGCAGAAGTGAAATACGTATATATTTTTCCTTTTTGTACTGAAATAAGCCACTAAACTCTTTCACCACAAATAAATGCAACAGTAAAGTGCATATATTTTTTTTCCTTTTTGTACTGAAATAGGCCAGTAAATGTTTTTAGCAGAAATGAATGCACCAGTGAAGTGCGTATATATTTTACTACTGTACTGAAATAGGCCACTAAATGTTTTCAACGCATTTCACTGCAGAAGTTAAAGGGAACTTGTCGTGTGGATATTTGATTATAATCTAACTAATTATATACAATCATTAACTACTAAAAAGTACCTTAGATGTATTCACTTACTGGTGTGACAGATGGTTACCTCATAATATACATACAAAGATGCCACATGTTAATGAGCAGATTGGAGTCCAGCGTGATGTCATTGAGTCCGGTGTATATTTAATTCAGAGCTATGGCCACTCCCCTGCCTAGCTGCGGCTGGTTCATATGGAAACAAACTGTCATTCAGCAGCAGGTGGGCGGGGAGAGTCAGGAGATCATGAATATTCATGACTCATCATTATCAGCTGGAGCTTTTCAATACAAGATGTTGGCAGATTGACTGGGTCAATTAAGTCACTTATTTATGTTGCCCTTAGTTAGGACACCATAAACTGGTGACAGGTTCCCTTTAACTGAGAATATATTTTTCTTTTTGTACTGAAATAGGCCACTAAATGCTTTTAGCAGAAATAAATGCACCATTGAAGTGCATTTTTTTTTGCTTTTTGTGCTGCAATAGGCCACTAAAGTTTTTCACCACAAATAAATGCAACCGTGAAGTGCATATATTTATTTTTTCCTTTTTGTACTGAAATAGGACACTGAACACTTTCACCACATATAACTGCAGAAGTGAAATGCGTATATATATATATATATATATATATATATATATATACAGTACAGACCAAAAGTTTGAACACACCTTCTCATTCAAAGAGTTTTCTTTATTTTCATGACTATGAAAATTGTAGCTTCACACTGAAGGCATCAAAACTATGAATTAACACATGTGGAATTATATACATAACGAAATAGTGTGAAACAACTGAAAATATGTCATATTCTAGGTTCTTCAAAGTAGCCACCTTTTGCTTTGATTACTGCTTTGCACACTTGACACTTCTCTTGATGAGCTTCAAGAGCTAGTCACCTGAAATGGTCTTCCAACAGTCTTGAAGGAGTTCCCAGAGATGCTTAGCACTTGTTGGCCCTTTTGCCTTCACTCTGCGGTCCAGCTCACCCCAAACCATCTCGATTGGGTTCAAGTCCGGTGACTGTAGAGGCCAGGTCATCTGGCGCACCACCCCATCACTCTCCTTCATGGTCAAATTAGCCCTTACACAGCCTGGAGGTGTGTTTGGGGTCATTGTCCTGTTGAAAAATAAATGATGGTCCAACTAAACGCAAACCGGATGGAATAGCATGCCACTGCAAGATGCTGTGGTAGCCATGCTGGTTCAGTATGCCTTCAATTTTGAATAAATCCCCAACAGTGTCACCAGCAAGGCACCCCCACACCATCACACCTCCTCCTCCATGCTTTGCGGTGGGAACCAGGCATGTAGAGTCCATCCGTTCACCTTTTCTGCGTCGCACAAAGACATGGTGGTTGGAACCAAAGATCTCAAATTTGGACTCATCAGACCAAAGCACAGATTTCCACTGGTCTAATGTCCATTCCTTGTGTTCTTTAGCCCAAACAAGTCTCTTCTGCTTGTTGCCTGTCCTTAGCAGTAGTTTCCTAGCAGATATTCTACCATGAAGGCCTGATTCACACAGTCTCCTCTTAACAGTTGTTCTAGAGATGTGTCTGCTGCTAGAACTCTGTGTGGCATTGACCTGGTCTCTAATCTGAGCTGCTGTTAACCTGCGATTTCTGAGGCTGTTGACTCGGATGAACTTATCCTCTGCAGCAGAGATGACTCTTGGTCTTCCTTTCCTGGGGCGGTCGGCATGTGAGCCAGTTTCTTTGTAGCGCTTGATGGTTTTTGTGACTGCACTTGGGGACACTTTCAAAGTTTTCCCAATTTTTCAGACTGACTGATCTTAATTTCTTAAAGTAATGATGGCCACTCGTTGTTTTTTACTTAGCTGCTTTTTTCTTGGCATAATACAAATTCTAACAGTCAATTCAGTAGGACTATCAGCTGTGTATCCACCTGACTTCTCCACAACGCAACTGATGGTCCCAACCCCATTTATAAGGCAAGAAATCCCACGTATTAAACCTGACAGGGCACACCTGTGAAGTGAAAACCATTTCAGGTGACTACCTCTTGAAGCTCATCAAGAAAATGCCAAGAGTGTGCAAAGCAGTAATCAAAGCAAAAGGTGGCTACTTTGAAGAACCTAGAATATGACATATTTTCAGTTGTTTCACACTTTTTTGTTATGTATATAATTCCACATGTGTTAATTCATAGTTTTGATGCCTTCAGTGTGAATCTACAATTTTCATAGTCATGAAAATAAAGAAAACTCTTTGAATGAGAAGGTATGTCCAAACTTTTGGTCTGTACTGTATATACACACATAGGACCTAGTTCACATACAAAAAGTTTTATTATTATTTATTTTTTATTATATATCGCAATTTTGCTGATATACACGTATGTATCTCCGCTGCCAGTGCATCAAGTTGGAATATACACGTGTATAGCAGCTGGATAAACACAAGGTTCCATCCCCTTGTAAAAAAGGGAGTAATGCCTTAATCACAGCAAAAAAGTGTGTATGTGCATATTATTATCCATTATAAAAAATATTATGATACAGAAACAAAGTCCCATCAAGATGTGTGAACATATATGTGCATATCACCTTAGGGGCAGATGAAATTACTGCCAGTGCCCCAAAGGTAGAACCATGTACGGGTGCATATGCATATACAGATACATGTACACAGGAATCGATCAACTAAATAGCTATATCTAAATAGATAAAATCAACAAATCACAAAGATCGATCCCTGCACCAAATATAAGAGTAACTAAGTTATGTTACAGAGTCATTGATTATCAGAGCAAAGAGTAGCCTCACACTTTAAAATTACATACCCATATAATAAGAAACAGTCCAAACTCAGGATTGCCACGTACCCCGACGAGCGTTTCGGCTGGGATGCCGTCTTCTGGGGGATGTTGCTCAACCTGCACTGTGTCTATATTTAAAGTGCCTAGCTCACCTGTGTATAATCAAGATTTGATTCGCAGACTGCTACGTCTGCCAATGATGACATCATTGGATAGGAAAAGGTGGGGCGTGCCAAGCCGCTCGATGGCCAATCAGGCGGCAGTGCACGCAATTCCACCTCATGGCGTAGTAGTTACGTGAGGGCCAGTCAAGTGATCGACCGCGTCATGCACCAGGAAGGTCCTTGAAACATGGAGCAGGGAAATTCACCCGCATCACAAAGGTCCTTGAACTGAAAGATAGCAATAGTAATATACAGTAGTTTCTCCTACCATTGAAAATGTAGAGAGAGAAAAAAGAGAGAAAAAAAGGTGGAAAATGAAATAAATAAGTAAAATAGAGGAAAGCCAGTCAGGAGGGTTGAGATACCGCAATATAGTAAATTTAAAGGTATAGACCATGTACCGCTGTATACACATATCGGAGGATCCACATAATACATAAATAAATAGATAAATATCTAATCAATTAATAGGTGAAAACAAATAAGTGCTAAGGAGGGGGGGGGATACAATTCATTCAACTATTGAATACATCCAGTGAATTCCCAAAAAACGTGCATTAAGACATGATTCCTCGTACAATCGTTTCGAATAAGTGAAAATAATATAGTACATAATTAAGTGAACGTGCGAAAAAGAGTACATTAACATACAATTAGTGGAAAAAAAAGAAAAAAAATGTAATATGAATATGGTTATAAATGTAAACCTAAAATTAAATGAAAAAGGTATATAAATATATACACACATGTGGATCAACATATAGTATAATTAATAGTGCAGAATATACCTTAAAATGTATCTCATATCCGAACAGCTGGGAAGCCATATTCATTAACACGCATGTCCACACGTTGATAGCAGCAATTCAGATTAAACAAAACGGAGGGCATTCAATGTATTTTTTCTCCTTTTTTTTCCCAGGAGTTTCGCCAGGGGTCATCAGAGATGGAAATGGCAACACATATATATGATAGAAGAGAGTGAGCTAGGTATATAAAGAATAAGAAAAAATTATTAACTAAAAACACATAAGCAAAGATGAGCACAATGAAATGAAAATAAAGAAACAAATAAGATAATACTAACATAAGAAACTTAAAAATAATTATAATTAAAAAAAGTGGTGTGGCACTCGGAGAAAAGAAGCGAAACCACAGACATCATTGAGACCCCTTGGTTGTATCGTGTCCAAGGTCCAAATCCACCTTGTCCCGCGCTGAGCAAGCGTCTTCAGAACATTTCCCCCTCTCATTCCCACATTTATGTGGTCAATACCACATATTTTTAAGAGATACGGATTTCCTTGATGAAATTTCTTAAAATTCAACTGCAATTCATACTCAACAGTGTTTTTTTTTTTTTTCTGAGATTTCATGACTTATTGTCTATTGTTTTATCTGAATACATCATTCTTTTACCAATTCACTATGTGTCACCAGATATAGAGTACCCTCCACCCATTTATTGATTCATTTCTACTGTGCATTAATAATCTTCCCGCCATAATATACTATTATGGAGCAGAATGTGAATGGGTTAAAATAAAGTCAGCTTCAAACTTTTGTTTAACCCCTTAATGCAATGTACTTTGTATGTAAGAGATGCACTGACTGGGCTCACGCCCTGAGCTCCATATGCTGCGAGTGTCACCTATATAGTACAACTGACACTCTTCTGCAAGGACCAAGTTTGGAGATAAAGGTTATGCCAATCATTTAACCCCCTCTGTTACAGAAATAGCGCCTCAGCATCTGAGGGGTTAGACAGATGAAGGGGACTCCCTCCGCGGAGCCCCCACAGTGAAAATTTCCAATCAATTACCATGGCAGCCTAGGGCATTGTGAAAGCTCCCAGGCCCAACATGCTAAAATGCCTGTTAAGCTGTGGAAGCCTGTCAAAATCCCATAGACTTCAATAGTAGAACATAATTTGCAGACTTATTTTTTTATTCCAATATGTATTCATAGTTTTAGTAAGCACCAATTAATAAATACTGACAGAGAGATACATAATAAACATCAATTATCTCTATGTATGAAATTTTGGGTTAAGCTAATTTCATATATCCCATTCTTTAAGTGGCCCCAGGACCTGTCTCCAAAAAAAAAAAAAAAGCCATTCTCACACTTGTTAACAGTCTTAATTATTTGCATCATCTTCTGTTCCAGAAAGCAGTGTCACAATGTCAGTTTGAAAGAAGTGTACTTCCTCAGGACTTGATTGAAATAGGCTTTGACAGGAGATAAAACACTCAGCCCGTTTGTTAACTTATTAACCCATATAAACTAATTATCCAGCCAAAAATGTAAATCAGAGCCAAGTAAACCTTTTAGCCTTGCAGTTTACAGTGACTATTTTTTGCTTCCAAATGCCAGTGTGCTTGTGATAAAAAATTAAAGATCTTTGATATTTCATAGAAACAGATGAACCCATTAAGCTGTGGTATTACTATAATTGGAAATCTCTGTCTTCTGCCACTTGTGCCCTCAGCAACATTCTCAGAAATTCTGCAGCTCAAAGCGCCAGATGACACACGAAGAAAAAACATCAGCATCTAATGTGTATAATGTGTGTGGTCATGTATAGTGGTGCATGTGCATGTTTTCATATTCATCACTGAAAGTAGTTATTGCTGAATAACATACAGTAGATAGAGCATTGATGGGATGTTAAGGATTTTAATAACAAACCAGCAACCAAGCATGTATCTGCACCTATAGGGTTAACAGACATCACATGGCAGTGGTTGGCAAGAAATGTCTAGTAGTACAGGTATACATGGTACTGAGGCTTCTGTCATGGTTCCTGAAGGAGCTGAAAGGCCCATCAGTCAGATAAGAGTCATTAGTTCTATAAATGGGTCATGCAGAGAGAGTTATAAAGTTATGATAGCATGTCAAGTATATCATAATGATTTATGGATAATACTAGATAGAACTACACAGATCTATCTATATATCTATCTATCAAAGAATAGCAGCAGCACAGTCAGTAGTGAAAATGGGTGCAATCCCTCCTTGACTTCAGGCAAAAAATCAATAGACAATATCGAAAAACAAATGATGAGGTAGCACTCCAGTATCTGTGAAGACTCTGCCTATCTATCTATCTATCTATCTATCTATCTATCTATCATCCATCTATTCACTATGCACAGGCAGCTAAACTGAAAAGTGCAAGTGGCTAAATTGGGATTGATAATTTATAAACATACTGTATCTCTGGCATTCATTTCTGCTCTACATATCATGAGAGTGGAGAACCCTAGTCCAACATGAATGGAATGGGGTGGCATGGTGCATGCTCAAACAGCTGTTCCATTCACTTTTTAATCTTCAAGACTTTATTATATCCAGATTAAAATAATCCACACAAGAACCTTGCAGGTATATACATTTCAGACAGTCCTAGGATACTCATGACTTCGGATTGTCTTCTCAGCTGTCCAACCACAGCAAGATTCCTCCAGATGGTAGACTGGTGAGCTGATCATTCTTTTTGTAATAAAAATATAGCAGTCAGGGGCGTAGCGTGGGAAGGGGGGGTCGGAGGGGCCGTTGCCCCGGGCGCCAAATTGCAGGGGGCGCCAGGCAGCCGAAATTTCAATGAGGGCTACGGGAGCCTCCGTTATGCCCCATAGGCTTCAGGCCTAGTGGCCTGAAGCCTATAAGGCAGTAGAGCAATGCAGGACTCGGTCACGATAACCTCACTGTGACCTCCTGCGTCGGGTCTCGCGAGATGACGCGATGACGCAGCGCAGGAAGGCACAGTGAGGCGTTCGTGACCGCCTGCGGCGGGAACAAGCGGGGATGGAGATAGGTAAGTATTTTTTTTTTTTTATGTTACCTTACCTAATTGCAGAGGCTCTGGGGGCAGTATGGGGGGTGGGAGAGGACTGGAGCAGAAAGGCTATCCTATTCAATGGCATTGGCACAGTAATAAGAGGGGGCGATTATATTAGCAAAGAGGGGGCCAGTACATTAATAACAAAGAGGGGGACATTATATTAGCAAAGAGGGGGCCAGTACATTAATAACAAAGAGGGGGACATTATATTAGCAAAGAGGGGGCCAGTAAATTAATAACAAAGAGGGGGACATTATATTAGCAAAGAGGGGGCCAGTACATTAATAACAAAGAGGGGGACATTACATTAGCAAAGAGGGGGCCAGTACATTATTAATAAAAAGGGGGCCATTATATTAATAATAAAGAGGGGGCCAGTACATTATTATTATTAATGTAATGACCCCCTCTTCATTATTAATGTAATGACCCCCTCTTTATTATTAATATAATGACCCCCTCTTTATTATTAATATAATGACCCCCTCTTTGTTATTAATGTAATGACCCCCTCTTTGTTATTAATGTAATGGCCCCTCTTTATTATTAATATAATGGCCCCCTCTTTATTATTAATGTAATGGCCCCTCTTTATTATTAATGTAATGGCCCCCTCTTTGTTATTAATGTAATGGCCCCCTCTTTATTATTAATGTAATGGCCCCCTCTTTATTATTAATGTAATGACCCCCTCTTTATTATTAATGTAATGACCCCCTCTTTATTATTAATATAATGACCCCCTCTTTATTATTAATGTAATGGCCCCTCTTTATTATTAATGTAATGGCCCCCTCTTTGTTATTAATGTAATGGCCCCCTCTTTATTATTGATGTAATGGCCCCCTCTTTATTATTAATGTAATGACCCCCTCTTTATTATTAATGTAATGACCCCCTCTTTATTATTAATGTAATGGCCCCTCTTTATTATTAATGTAATGACCCCCTCTTTATTATTAATATAATGACCCCCTCTTTGTTATTAATGTAATGGCCCCTCTTTATTATTAATGTACTGGCCCCCTCTTTGCTAATATAATGGCCCCCTCTTTGTTATTAAAGAGGGGGCCAGTACATTAATAATAAAAAGGGGGCCATTATAATATACAGGGGGAATAATATTATGGGGAATGAAAGCTATCTGTCTGGCTCTAGCTCAGTATTGGGGGGCAGCAGGATGACAGTGTTGAGACACCAGGAAGGAGAGCATGATAGTAAAGTGAGGAACCAAATTTTTTTTCGGTGAAACTCTGCAGAGACGAGAAGCGGCTGAAAGAAGTTATCATGGCGGTCTTATCTCTGAATGAAGACGTCGAGGAGAGTCTACATCACAGGAGACGTCACTGGATGTAACAGGTATGGTGCGGTATTCTACTGTAATAATAATGTCCATCCACATATCTGTTTCATGGTAGGGTTGGGGGAGAAGATTGAGAATTTGGCCCATACTGCCGCATTCTGGCCCCAGACTTCAGGTCACACTGTGTGTGTTCTGAATTCTGGGGGCTCACACCCATCTACTACATTATCTGTACTCAGAGAGTTATCTCTGTGTTATCTGAGGTGTTACATAGGACTGCTAGTGATCTACTACAGTATCTGTTAAAAGTGGCGTGCCTGGGGTAGGCACGGGGGGGGGGGGGCACAATTTTTGGCTTGCCCCGGGTGCTGGCAACCCACGCTACGCCACTGATAGCAGTGGATCTAAATCTAAAACCAACAAAGAATTAAGTTGTAGATTTAAAATGAGGAGAATTTTTAAAGTCAGCTTTTCAGGAGTCTGCTTTGCTGTACTTTGCACCAAATCTATCAAATGTCATGTGAGTCTAACAACACCTCTGTCTTGAGATGCTACTGCACTTTCTACATCACCTTTCTTTTGGTGTAAGATTGAGACCATTTTTGAAACGTTTTAAATAGTTGCAGTTAGTAAATCTGTCTGAAATAAGCTTGCACGTCTATTTTACCGCCAAAACTTGTGTGACTGGTGTAAAAATGCAAAATGTCACACATTTCTACACAAATAAGTCCAAAAAGTCACAAATCCCAATTTTTTTTAGGTCAGAATTCTTGAGTGCAGGGGTTGATAACTTTTTCTCTAAGACTTTTGGTGATGCGTGGCCCAGTCCATGTACTGTACACTAAAGAAGATGAAGCCTGACAATAGTCAATGCAATTAATTAATTCATAGAATCGAATGCAGAAGGCTCAATGCACAAATTGTGGAAATTAATATTATGGGATTGATAAGATAAACGTAACAGATGACTAGACCCAAAACTAATCCTTGCTCACTATTTAGTGAGTGGGTAAGAAAGACCCCATGCATGGAAGACATTTTTCTGTTAAGGGTCCTTTACACAAGCAGAGAATCTGTCAGATAATTGCAAATGAGAGTTCAAAGGAATGCTCGTTAGTGATTATCTGGTGGTGTAAAGGTGTTGTCAACTACCCGATGAACTAACGACATTTGCAGACAGCAGATCATGCTATATAACCAGCCTTTGCCGCTGGCAAACAATGATTTTGTATAGGGATGAGCAATGGCATTAGCAATTACTACTCCCCATAATGTGGAGGAGATCACTGCATGTAAATGCAGCAGTCTCCACCGATGATGAGCAGGCGATTGCCAGGAAGGAACGCTTCCTTCCCAACAATTTACTGCAAAATTGGCCAGTGTTAAGGGGCCTTTAGACAATCATTCTGAGATCAAACTACCATAAGATGCTTACAGATAGCAGACTTGGTCACTGTTGAGGGAAGTGTTGAATTTAAATATATATGTATATATGCTTACATATATGCATATATATTGGGCCTTTTGCATGGGCCAGTCCAGGTGGTATGGGTGTATACATGGAGATGTATGTAATGCCCCCTTCTCAGCATACATCACTATGTATAATATATCCATAGGCAGGTGGGCTTATTACTGCCCATTTATGCCCCAGTATTATATTGTGTATATGTACATGCAGGTAGATGTGCCCTAAACATCTATATGGATGTATATACCTAAATGTGAGCCCAGTATATGGATCTGTCCAGGTTGTGTGTATGTATATACATGTATACCTAAGTGCCCCCAGGTTGGGTGGATATATATGTATATACTGATATGATCCCCAGGTTGTGTAGTGTGTACATGTGTACATATATACAGTGGGATGCAAAAGTTTGGGCAACCTTGTTAATCGTCATGATTTTCCTGTATATATCGTTGGTTGTTACGATAAAAAATGTCAGTTAAATATATCATATAGGAGACACACACAGTGATATTTGAGAAGTGAAATGAAGTTTATTGGATTTACAGAAAGTGTGCTATAATTGTTTAAACAAAATTAGGCAGGTGCATAAATTTGGGCACTGTTGTCATTTTATTGATTCCAAAACCTTTAGAACTAATTATTGAAACTCAAATTGGCTTGGTAAGCTCAGTGACCTCTGACCTACATACACAGGTGAATCCAATTATGAGAAAGAGTATTTAAGGGGGTCAATTGTAAGTTTCCCTCCTCTTTTAATTTTCTCTAAAGAGTAGCAACATGGGGGTCTCAAAACAACTCTCAAATGACCTGAAGACAAAGATTGTTCACCATCATGATTTAGGGTAATGATACAGAAAGCTGTCTCAGAGATTTCCTCTGTCTGTTTCCACAGGTAGGAACATAATGAGGAAATGGAAGACCACAGGCTCAGTTCAAGTTAAGGCTCGAAGTGGCAGACCAATAAAAATCTCGGATAGACAGAAGCGACGAATGGTGAGAACAGTCAGAGTCAACCCTCAGACCAGCACTAAAGACTTACAACATCATCTTGCTGCAGATGGATTCACTGTGCATCGTTCAACCATTCGGCGCACTTTACACAAGGAGATGCTGTATGCGAGAGTGATGCAGCCTTTTCTCCGCCCACAGCACAAAGTGACGCTTGAGGTGGGCAAAAGCACATTTGGACAAGCCAGCTTCATTTTGGAAGAAGGTGCCGTGGACTGATGAAACTAAAATTGAGTTGTTTGGCCACAACAAGGGGAGTTATGCATGGAGGAAAAAGAACACAGCATTCCAAGAAAAACACCTGCTACCTACAGTAAAATATGGTGGTGGTTCCATCATGCTGTGGGGCTGTGTGGCCAGTGCAGGGACTGGGAATCTTGTCAAAGTTGAGGGACGCATGGATTCCACTCAGTTCAGCAGATTCTGGAGACCAATGTCCAGGAATCAGTGACAAAGCTGAAGCTGCACCGGGGCTGGATCTTTCAACAAGACAACGACCATAAACACTGCTCAAAATCCACTAAGGCATTTATGCAGAGGAACAAGTACAACGTTCTGGAATGGCCATCTCAGTCCCCAGACCTGAATATAGTTGAAAATCTGTGGTGTGACTTAAAGAGAGCTGTCCATGCTCGGAAGCCATCAAACCAGAATGAACTAAAGATGTTTTGTAAAGAGGAATGGTCCAAAATACCTTCAAACCAGAATCCAGAATCTCATTGGAACCTACAGGAAGCGTTTAGAGGCTGTAATTTCTGCAAAAGGAGGATCTACTAAATATTGATTTAATTTCTTTTTTGTGGTGCCCAAATTTATACACCTGACTAATTTTGTTTAAACAATTATAGCACACTTTCTGTAAATCCAATAAACTTCATTTCACTTCTCAAATATCACTGTGTGTGTCTCCTATATGATATATTTAACTGACATTTTTTATCGTAACAACCAATGATTTATACAGGAAAATCATGACGATTAACAAGGTTGCCCAAACTGTCGCATCCCACTGTATATATTGATCAGCCTGGTTCTGTTATGACGTGCAAGTGTGTGATGTTATGGTGTAGCAGCTGGGGGGATGCTCTCATTTACAGCTTGGGCAGGAAGTCCTTTGTTTCAGTTCAAGCATTCCGTCACACGCCCACAATGATGTCATCACCCTCCTGTTGAAGGAGGAGGTGGGCTGCTTTTGGGCTATATTAGCCCAAGCACACACAAAGGTGTGGCCTCTTGGAATAGGACTACAAACAGACACACATGGGGGAGAGCAGCTCCATGATGTGCACCTGGAGAAGGCCTAGTAACCCTGGAAGGGCTAAGTATTAACCCCTACCTGTCTTGCCCCTACCTACCCCTCACATACCCCCTATATCCCCAACAATAGACCCGGGAGGCCATGTACTGTGGCCTGCATTAACTCTAGCTCCACCAACCATTCCCTAACCATGGCTGCTGAACTAAGCCCTGTACCCTTGAGGCAGCCCCAGTTACCCGTGTAGCTCCCCTGTATCCTTTACCCCTGCATCCCCTGCCCTGCAGAGCATTAACCTCTGCATTGTCCTGTCCCTGCAGAGCCCTGACCATTAACCCCTTACACTGCCTGATCTGCTGCCCTGATAACTCCTGCCATACCAGGTGTTAACCCTTTGCTTAGTTACCCCTTTCCCAGCCTTGCCCAGAACTCTGTGTTCCTTGGCCTGCATGTATTTACCCCTGCAGTGCCACAATTGTGTTTAACCCCTTGTACCCCGTAGGGACAGTGAGTAGCCAGGCGGGTGGGTTACTGATATTTGTGTGTATGTAAGTGTATTATTGTAATTGTAGTTAGATCCTGGGAAGGACTTGGGACTGTGTTAGCGAAGTTAGGACCGTATTTGTGTGTTTATTTACTTATATTGCTTTGTGCTGCTATAAATATATATATCTATTCCATTGATATAGATATATGTAATTATAAGCAAATATTAGACTGTGACGTATCGTGTGTTAATAAATACCTTTTATTTAAGCACAGTGTGTAGTCTTTTGTAGTAGTAAGCGCCGTAGCAATAGTTGCATGTAGTGTAGTTTAGTGGAGTGTATAGGTAACAGAGGTAGTTAGCTAGTTAACCTAGCTAGGTATATATATGATTTAGGCATAAATAGGCGGAGTCATCACTAGACGACTCACGCCTATTTATGAATATTAATTATTGAGATTTGCATAAATATCAATAATTAATATCCCTTTAACAGTCACTTGTTTCATGATTTATGAGAATACATTTATTTAGTCTTGAGAAGAGATGTCTAAGTGGGGACATGACTAATCAATGGACCGTACAAAAAATATGGTGAAAAGTTGTTCCATCTTCTTCATCTGGAGACGAAAAAGTTTGGTCTCCAGAAACGTCAAGGATGTAAGAACACTTACATTTATTGTAAAAACTGTGAAGCTGTGGAATATTCTACCTCAGGACGTGGTCACAGCAGGAACAGTTGGCAGTTTTAAAAAGAGCTTTGATTTATTCTTAAAAGTAAATGACATTAAAGGTCTCACTCACCTTTTTCTAAAATTCACGTCTCTACCTATCCTTTGGTTGAACTTGATGGACTTATGTCTTTTTTCAACCGTATTAACTATGTAACTAAACTGAAATTGGATCTTTTTATTGAAAATGTATCAGTTACATTTCACAAAAGCAGTCATTTTATGTTTCCAAGTTTATGCGCCATGGTTGGATATCCAGTTTTTAAAGCAGATATCCAATGCATATTTTGTATAAAAGTAGTATTTTTTTGTTGCTGGATTCTCTGAAGCATATGACATTTGTGTGCTTGATGGAATTATGGGTGCAAGTAACTGAATATACTTATAAACTAAAACTGAATGCCACTATGCTTGCTTAGCCAATGTGATTAAACCCCTTCCCCCAATGGGTCAAACAGAGAGCGCCATTTATAAACAAATAGGTTTGATAAAAGGCTTAGTCATTTCCATCTACTTGTAATTTCAGTAAAATCTCTATAGAGTGAATAATCAATACGATTTTAGATAAGCATGACATGAAACAAAATCATGATTCTATCAATAATAGGAACTATTATCGAGCAACACCACAGTTTCCACTGTATGTCCATAACCCCTTACCCAGTGGCACATTGACAATACCTAGTGGCCCAACTCGGCTTCTACCACATGTTTACACAGCTGACTATCAATAAAGTAGATCCATAGTAAAAATAAGAATTTTTGTTTCAATTTACTTTTTCTTTTGTGTGCAAGGTATTAAAACACAAAGGAAAATAAAACCATAAAATTCAAAGAGAAACATTTAGTTACAGATCTAAAAAGGCCCAGCCTACATACTTCTGGCCCTATGACTGATTGGTTAGGCCACAATTTACTCTTCGACGTATCGCCGTCCTGCTATGTTCTTTAAAAGAAATAAAAAAAATAAAAAATTAAATGAATGATACTTGCCAAACATATTACCATAACAAACATGCAGCATGTTACAGTATTACCAAGAGCAGACTTATAGTATAGAATTATTGAACAGTTTTAAAAATATATATTTTACTCTTCCAGATATGATGACAAATTAATTTTTCTTATTGCTTATATCTTTTTCATTCTGCTCATGAAACTTCTTTTGTTGGCATGCAGCTTTATGCCATAAAGAATAGTCAAATTAAAAGTATTTTAATAAGATCATAATGTACAAATTAATAATACATCAACTAATTACATGCATCATATTTATGTAAACTTACACAGACAAGCATTTAAATGAAATTAATCATATCTCGTTGTGTTTAAAACCCCTGGCAACAGAAGGGAGGGTAAGCTTGGACCCTTACTGTGTCACATTCTTGGTGTGTCACACATTAAGATACTGATAGAACATCATCCATCATGTCTCCAGTATGATGCTGTCATTCAATTGTGACTGCTAGGCCATCCGAGGCTCTCATTAACGCACAGACGCTGTGCAGAACAAATGCTGCGATGAACAGAACATGGTAAAGAACTAATGGCCCAATTTGTTTCTAATATCCTTAAAATCAGATTATATTTCCCTTGATATTAAGAGAGAAATTCTGTTTCCGTCATATCAAAGTTGGCATAACCTAGAACATTAAGCATATCATTGCCAGAACAGCAGAGTGTTAGGGAAGCAGGTTTCTTAGCCTTTTTGCAGACTTGGCATGTCTGATTAATAAACAAATGCACATTTCCATATTATACTTATGTTCTCCCAGAAATTAAATCATGAAAAAAAAGAAAATCTTTTGATACAGAAACTGATTCACAGATACCTGTGTTTCGTGCCATTTTATAATTGTGAAGCTCATTGTTTAAATATTGCTTGTTATATACTACCTTTGGACTGCAACATGAGTACTGGAGCTGCTTTCAAATTCTGCTAAACATTGGACAGTTTCCTTTCATTCATTTGCTGCCTAAGCCATGGGGTTTTGTCAGACACTGAGCCAGACTGGGCACTTGCTTCTGTTCTTTGGGCCAAACCACTATTTCTTACTTAAACAAGCTATTTTGATGTGACCAGGAAATATCAAATATAAATGACCCAGAGGTAAATTTGTTTACAACAAAATGGACATATTATTACAAAACCCAGCAATAATTATGTCCGTATGTCCATAGTAAAAGGTAATTTTTATTATAAGCCCATGGTTATGCTTAGCTATGTCACACCAAGGAGCTTACTATAATGTTATTTTTTTTGTACTGTATGTAAAGTGCTCGGGTGTTCGGGTGCTCGAGTCGAACACCTTGGGATGCTCGGGTGCTCTACCGGGAACTCGAGCACAATGGAAGTCAATGGGAGGACCCGAGCATTAAACCAGACATCCCCTGCTCTGAAGAGGGGAGGGTGTCTGGTTTATAGGAAAAGGTCAGAAATTGATGGAAACGCCACCAAAATGGTTCGGGATCAGCATGGAGAGGATGTCTGAATGCATCTTGGACTCCCAGGTCGTTGCTGGGAACAATTTTTCCGAGTAGTACGCCACTTACAGACTGACAATAATATGCACAAAACCGAAGATAAAATATTGATTTTAGAGGAAAATTTGTTAGGAAACAATCTTAATAATAACATTTGCAAAGACAGGTGCACTCTGCGGTCTTACTAAACCCTCATACTGATGTTAAAATTTAGAGATTAGCCAACATATCCTACTGTGGAGGACATGTCTGAGCCAGAGCACCGTGCCAAGGTTTCTCAAGTAGCTCGGGACCTAACACTTACCTACCTGTGCCATATGGGCAATAGCAGGAGCCAGTGGGTGAATTACAGGAGCGTAAGGTCCGACTCGTAGCAAACTCACCTTGAAAAATAGTAGTGGCTGGGGACTACGTAACGCAACATTTCCAGGACCAGTTATTTTGAAAGCTGCGCATTTAGTGCTATGGCCTGTGGGTGAGTGGGTGGCTGGGTATTTTCGCTTGTGTTCAAAGGTCTGGGGTAAGGACATTTGGAGCTGCGCTGGGACAGGGAAGTGGATGTGGTCGCTGAAGGTGCTTGCGAAGGTCCAGGTGCTGGGTGGGAGGCATTTGGGCCTGCGCCTTCAACAGGGGATTGGCCAGCACGTAACATAGGGGAAGAGGAGGCAGTGGTGTGACCCACAGACAGATTGTGGACCCAGGCCCACTTATTACGGTGCTTGGATGCCATGTGGCAGAACATGCTGGTGGTGGTAAGTTTGCTAGTTTTCACACCCCAGCTCATTTTCGTATGTCACAGGTTGCAAACTACTATTCTTTTGTTGTCCGCACTTTCCTCAAAAAAGCGACATACTGGGGAACATCTACCCCTTGGCAAGGGAGATTTCCGCAAGGGGGTGCTCCGTGGAACAGTTGCGGGCCTGTTTGGTGTGGCCCGCCTACTCTTTTTTGCCACCCCGATGCCTCTTCTAGCCTGTTGCGGTGCTGCAGATCCATAACCCTCTGTACTGCTGTCCTCGCTCGGCTTTCCACCTTCCCAGGTTGGGTTAGTGACCTTATCGTCCACCACCTCCTTTTCCACTTCCTCACTCTGATCATCCTCCTGATTTGTTGACCTAACCACAACCTCAGTAATTATCTGCTGCAATATCCAACCAACCACCTGGTCGCACTGGGCTGACTTTGAAAGCGGTGTCCTGCTCTGCCCTGCAAACTGGAACCTGAAGTTAGGTATTGTGGATGATTGTTTTTATTGTGTCCTGGCAGCAGGCACAGTTTCAACGCGCCCAGGGCCACGGCCTCTGCGTGTACCATCAGCATCACGGCCACTTCCCTGTCCCTTATTCATATTAAAGGATTTGTAAGTATATGTGAAAAAAAATTAAAAAGGTGTTTGGGATGTGGAAGCGTTACACACGAGAAATACCACAGAAACTGTTGCTAATGTCAGCAGCGGCTATTATGAAATTACAGGGAATGTTACAGATATTTGTGAAGTGGAAACGTTACACAGGAGATATACCACAGATAAAGCATTGACAGACCGGCGTAAGCTGGTCTGTCAATGCTTCCTTGCTACAGTAACTGTATGTCAATGCTGTC
Source organism: Bufo gargarizans (assembly GCF_014858855.1). Lineage (NCBI taxonomy): Eukaryota > Metazoa > Chordata > Amphibia > Anura > Bufonidae > Bufo > Bufo gargarizans. The sequence goes on along the minus strand of NC_058084.1, from coordinate 194,855,045 downwards.
ACCAGCGGCTAATATAAAATTACAGGGAATATCACAGGTATTTGGGATGTGGTAATGTTACACTGGAGAAATACCACAGAAAATGTCAATGCTGTCACCAGTGGCTAATATAAAATTACAGAGAAAGTCACAGTTTTTGGGAAGTGGAAACGTTACACAGGAGAAATACCACAGATATTGTCGCTGATGTCAGCAGCGGCTAATATAAAATTACAGGAAATGTCACAGGTATTTGGGATGTGGCAACGTTACAAAGGAGAAATATCACAGATAATGTTAATGCTGTCACCAGCGGCTAATATAAAATTACAGGGAATGTCACAGGTATTTGGGATGTGGAAACGTTACACTGGAGAAATACCACAGACAATGTCAATGCTGTCACCAGCGGCTAATATAAAATTACAGGGAAATCACAGATATTTGGGAAGTGGAAATGTTACACAGGAGAAATACCACAGATAATGTCGCTGATGTCAGCAGCGGCTAATATAAAATTACAGGGAATGTCACAGGTATTTTGGATGTGGAAACGTTACATGGGAGAAATACCACAGAGAATGTCGCTAATCTTATCAGGGGCTAATTTACAGGGAAAGTAACATATATTTGGGAAGTAGAAACGTTACACAGGATAAATACTGCAGATAATGTTGCTGATGTCAGCAGCGGCTAATAAAAAATTAAAGGGAATGTCAGAGGTATTTGGGATGTGGAAACGTCACACAGGAGATGTAGCACAGCTAATATCACTATCCGCAGTGGACATCATCTACGGAAAAAGTACACTGGATGTCACAGATATTTTTGGGATGCGCACACGTTACACAGGAGATGTACCACAGATAATGTCGCTGTCTGCAGCGGCCTAACTATTGCACGCTATTTAGCTCAGGATGTGCTAAAAATAGATATTGCTGCCACACACAATAGTCGTTAAAAGGACTTTTGGGTCTGTAAAGTTTTAGCAATTTAGCGCAGGTTGCGCTAAAAATATATATTGCTGCTGACACACACAACAATAGTCCTTAAAATGACATTTGGGTCTCTGGCAAGTTTTTCAACTTAAAAAAATAAATAAATCACTCCCTACACTATCTTTACCTTCTTCAGTACAGCTCTCCCTGACTAACACTGAGCTGAACACGTGTGATCGGGCGCTATATAGCACCTGATGATGCGTTCTGGCCAGCCAATCACTGTAAAGCCAGTAACCAACATAGCTACTGCATTACAGTGAAGGGCAGTACTCACCTGTATATTTATTGTTTATTCATAAAAAATCACAAAAATCTCCAGATAAAATGGTATTCCAAAGAGACCCTTTATTTTGAAATGCAGTAAGGTTAGCCAGCCATCAAACAAGCGGGGATGAGACTCAATCATTGCGCTCAAACACATGCGGTATTCGTGTTTGGCTGAGCATGCTCAATCAACACTAACTGTATGTAAAGGAGATTCCTTGCTACAATATATTTTGTAGGCTGGCTAACCTTACTGCATTCCAAAATAAAGGGTCTCTTTGGAATACCATTTTATCTGGAGATTTTTGTGATTTTTTATGATTAAACAATAAATTATTACAGACCGTATATACATTCCACAAAAATGATATCAGGTTTTCAGCACAAGTAATATTTCAGATATGAATGTACTGTATGTATGAATAGGAAGATGGAAAGGGTGTTCGGATTCCCCACACACTATACGGACATCTCAGAAATGAACCACTGCTCCAGACAGCAGCTCCTGGGAAGGTTATGGAGCGTCCCGGTCATCCGGTATCTATTCGCTCCGCTGAAGGATGATTTTGAAAGTACCTAGAAGCCACACAGGACCCCCACACTGCAGATTTATCATGGAGATTTTACTGCATATAACTACAGCGCTGAATGCTGAGTCAAATTGGTTGTTCCACCTAAATACATCACAAAATAATTCACTGCATATTACTACAGCGCTGAATGCTGAATGCAATTTGTTTTTCCACTGAAATACATCAATAAAGGTTTTACCGCATAAGATTTGTTTTTCCAACAAAATATGTCACACAAGATTTTACCACATATAACCGCAGCGCTGAACGCTGAATACAATTTGTTTTTCCAACAAAATATGTCATAAAAAGTTTTACCACATATAACTGTGACCAAAATACGTCAATAAAGATGTCACCACATATAACGGAGCATGGAGATGGAGAGGGTCTTCGGATTCCCCCTGCACTATACGCCCCCATGCTGCAGATTTATCATGGAGACATCATGAAGATGTTACTGCATATAACCGCAGCGCTGACCGCTGAATACATTTAGTTTTTCGACAAAAATACTTCAATAAAGATTTTACCACATACAGTATAACTGCTGCACTGACTGCTACCGCCGCTACTTCCGTGAACCACCCTGCTGACTCCCAGCCATGCTTTCAACACATATAAACGCTGACGTGAATTGAGAATATATTTTTCTTTTTGTATTGAAATAGGTCACTAAACATTTTCAAGACATATAACCGCCGCCTACATGAACTGAGAATGTATTTATCTTTTAGTACTGAAATAGGCCACTAAACACTTTCAAGACATATAACCGCCAGAATTAACTGCAGAAATGAACTGAAAATATATTTTTCTTGTTGCACAGGAATATGACCCTATACCCTTTAACCAGAAAAAACTTAAAGAGTGAAGTGCTTATATATTTCTTTTTTTTTTTACTGTAATATGCCCCTATACGCTTTTAACAGAAATAACTGCAGAAGTGAACTGAGAATATATTTATCTTGGTGGACTGAAATAGGCCACTATATGCTTTGACCAGAAAAAACTTAAAGAGGGAAGTGTGTATATATTTTTCTTGTAGTACTAAAATACGTCCCTATATGCTTTCACCAGAAATAACTGCAACAGTGCAGTGCATATATATATACAGTTGCAATAAAAAGTATGTGAACCCTTTGAATGATATGGATTTCTGCAAAAATTGGTCATAAAATGTGATCTGATCTTAATCTAAGTCACAACAATAGACAATCACAGTTTGCTTAAACTAATAACACACAAAGAATTAAATTTCACCATGTTTTTATTGCACACACCATGTAAACATTCACAGTGCAGGTGGAAAAAGTATGTGGACCCCTAGATTAATGACATCTCCAAGAGCTAATTGGAGTGAGGTGTCAGCCAACTGGAGTCCAATCAATGAGATGAGATTGGAGGTGTTGGTACAGCTGCCCTGCCCTATAAAAAGTTCTGGGTTTGCTTTTCACAAGATGCATTGCCTGATGTGAATGATGCTTCGCACTCCCAGAAGACCTACGATTAAGAATTGTTGACTTGCATAACGAGGGAAAGGGTTATAAAAGTATCTCTAAAAGCCTTGCTGTTGATCAGTCCATGGTAAGACAAATTGTCTATAAATGGAGAAAGTTCAGCACTGCTGCTACTCTCCCTAGGAGTGGCTGTCCTGCAAAGATGACTGCAAGAGCACAGAGCATACTGCTCAATGAGGTGAAGAAGATTCCTAGAGTGTCAACTTAAGACTTACAAAAGTCTCTGGCATATGCTAACATCCATGTTAGCGAATCTACGATACATAAAACACTAAACAAAAATGGATTTCATGGGAGGATACAACAGAGGAAGCCACTGCTGTCCAAAAAAACAATTGCTGCACGTTTACAGTTTGCACAAGAGCACCTGGATGTTCCACAGCAGTACTGGCAAAATATTCTGTGGACAGATGAAACCAAAGTTGAGTTGTTTGGAAGAAACACACAACACTATGTGTGGAGAAAAAGAGGCACAGCACACTAACATCAAAACATCATCTCAACTGTGAAGTATTGTGGTGGGGGCATCATGGTTTGGGGCTGCTTTACTGCTTCAGGGCCTTGACGGATTGCTATCATTGAAGGATAAATTAATTCCCAAGTTTATCAAGGCATTTTTCAGGAGAACTTATGGCCATCTGTCCACCAGCTGAAGCTCAACAGAAGATGAGTGTTGCAACAGGACAACGACCCAAAGCATAGAAGTAAATCAACAACAGAATGGCTTAAACAGAAGAAAATACGCCTTTTGGAGTGGCCCAGTCAGAGTCCTGACCTCAACCCGATTGAGATGCTGTGGCATGACTTTAAGAAAGCGATTCACACCAGACATCCCAAGAATATTGCCCGACTGAAACAGTTCTGTAAAGAAGAATGGTCAAGAATTATTCCTGACCGCTGTGCAGGTCTGATTTTATCACAAGACACGGAGGCTCCTATTGCATTAACTTCCTTTACTGTTACCATAGCAGCAAAGAAATGAACATGTCAATCACAAAAGAAACACCCTAGTAACCGACTCCTCCCCCTTATCCCAGTATATATGGACTTCCACTTCCTGGGATCATCCTTTTTTTTTGCTGTTGCCATGGCAGATAAGTATCCTCTTTGTTAATAGAACTTTGCCTGTCATTCATTTGGCTATATTGCTTTATGTGTGTGTTTTTACATCATTCTAGGGCTGTCTGTGGGAGGTTTATGCCTCTCCTCTTTTCTACTTCTGGTTGGTAACGGTTGTGATTTAACCCCTTCTTTCCTCTCTCCTTTGGGTGCTTTCTCCCCTCCCTCCTTTCTATCTTTCCCCGCTTGTTCAGGTATTCCTTCACCCCTTGTCTTTTCTTACCGGTCGTGCTCCGCTTATTTATCTGCCGGTTCGTTCGTCCCGGCCATAATATCGCGTCGCGCGGGATTTCCTTCCCCCTTGGTCTCCCCGGCGTTTGCGGTGACGGCCGAAGTCTCGCGACCTGCGAGATTTCGTCCTCCAGCTCTCCCAGCTTCGGCGCTCCTATTCTGGTCTACGGCCGCGTGAGATCTCACGAGATCTCGGCCGTTTCACCCCAGGTTTCGCGCCATTCACCCGCTCTTGCTCCGGCAGCTCCCGCCTTGGTCCTGTGCCTGTTTTTTTCCTCAGGTGGGTGTCTGTCTTTGCGCCCTGTATTATTATTAGTGGTTTCTGGCCCTCATTTCCTTTTTTCTCTCTGCTTTCTCTAGGTTTTTCCCTCCTTTTGTGGTCTGGGGTGACTAACTCCTTCCACATTGCTCTCATGTCTCGCCGCAGTAGTTCATCTTCCGTTAGGCAGGACCCTGCTGCTAAACCCCAAAGCCCTGCTAATGCTCCCAGCCTTATTAATGAATCCTCACTGGAGAGACATAATGCTGCGCTGCAGCAATCTATCTCTGAGGCGATCAGGGTAGCTATGGGCTCCATGTCCTCAGCGTTATCTGAATCCATATCCCAGGCCTTATGTGCTCAGCCCCCTAGGGCCACACAGGATCCTATATTGGACGCTGAAAGGCCATCTGCCTCCAGAACATTTAGAACCGATGGTAATCCATCACATGACCACGCGGTTGTCCCGCGGAAAAGAGCCTGCGCACGGCAGGCAGAACGCTCTCGTGCATGGAAATCAGCCAGGACTATGCCTGAGCAGTTGTCTGATTCTGACAGAGAATCTGTTGAGGAGGTTCAGAACGAGCCCCATTTTGACTCTGGGGAGGAGCTTGAGGACGTCGAAACTGATCCTCTAGGTTTATTACCGGCCCCTATTCCACCCTCGGCTACGGTAGCCTTACAGGAGGACCAGCCTATACCAGACGACCTCATGGTGGACCCGTTAGGTGTCCCTCTCTTTAATCCGGATGAGTTACATCATCCCAGGTCAGCAGAGTGGCTTCCCGCTACTCATGTAGCACAGTATTTAGAAGAGAAAATCCGTACTCCATTAAGCAAGGAGTCCCGCAGCAAGTTGCGAGCGGAATGCCCCCGCCCTTTGATCCCCAATAAGGTGTGTGAAACACCGGTTGTGGATCCTAAGATGGTGCAATTTCTCACAAAAACAAAATTTAATCCGAAAAAAGGGCTTGATTCAGCCTTACGTGCTGTTCAGGATAAGCTTCTGGACATCACGGGTCCCCTTGCGAAAATATTCGACATGGCCGAGTCCGCCAAGGCGGAGGGTAGACTGGTAGACCCTGTTGAGTTAGGGGCTTGGGCCCAGAGGGCCATTTGTATTGCGGGCAATGTCAATACCTCCTTAGCCATTGAACGGCGTAAAGCCATCTTGATGAAGGTGGAGCCTAAGCTCTCCAACCTTGCTTTGTCCGAAGCAGGCAAGAATGCTCAGGGCCTCCTATTCGGAGATTCATTTATTAAAGAGCTGGGCAGATATGTTGGGGCCTTTACGGCTTTAGACAAAGCCCAGACATCGATGAAAAGGGTTTTTAACACCCGTTTTCCCAACAGGGCCGGCAGCTCTAGGGGCCGCCTGTCCGGCCAGTCCGATTTTCATTCCCGTGGAACGGGAAGAGGCTCCTTCAACTATAGGTCCTCCCTGCAGGATGCCAGACATCAACCCTCCTTCTTCCCTTCCCGAGGTTTTGCAGGACGGTCCAGAAGCTACCGTGGAGCCCCATCATATCGACGACCAGTTGGTAAGTACCCTTCCCGTCCTACCGTTGTTTTCTTCGACAGGATGTATAGGGGGCAGACTCCATCACTTTTCCAATGCCTGGTCCGAGATCACCTCAGACCGGTGGGTGTTAGATACCATCGGGGGTTTCACTATAGATCTGGTAGCCCCTCCAAACCTGCTACCAGTCCCCAGACACATTAGATTTACCGGGTGGGTTCAACGACAACTACACAGAGAAATGAAGGAGCTCGTCCTCAAACAGGCGATAGAATGCACCTCACCTCATTCGGCTGTGGTAATCAGCAGTATGTTTCTGGTGCAGAAAAAGGGCAGCCAATCGCGCCCAGTCATCAACCTACGGTCCCTCAACTCTATAGTCCAGTATCGCCATTTCAAAATGGAGGGCATCCATCTTCTAAGAGACATTCTCCTTCCAGGCGATTGGATGGTCAAACTGGACCTCAAGGATGCCTATCTTACGGTCCCGGTGGCTCCGGCTTCCAGGAACCTGCTCTGCTTTCCTTGGGGAGACCAGCTTTGGCGCTTCACTTGCCTGCCTTTCGGCCTCTCTTCCGCCCCTTGGTGCTTCACCAAGGTGATGAAGCCGGTGGTGTCTTGGCTCCGCAGCAGAGGGGTACGCATGATAATATACTTAGACGATATTCTTATCATGGCACGGAGTCCGTCCCTTCTTCGCTTACATCTCTCCATGACCACCTGCCTCCTCTCCAAGTTGGGTTTCATCATAAATTAGGAGAAGTCGTGCCTCAATCCATCGACGTCTATAGAGTTTCTAGGTTTCAGGATAGATTCCTCTTCCCTGACCCTTCACCTTCCTCTGGCCAAGGTCCGCGCTATTCGCAAAGAATTGCGACATGCACTAGTTCGGCCCCAACTGTCTCTGCGACACTTGGCGCGCCTTATAGGTCTCCTGGCATCGTCCATACAGGCCATTTTCCCGGCTCCTTTACACTACCGAGCTCTCCAGAGGCTCAAAATTGCCAGCTTACACGGCTGGGGGGCACATTGCAATGGGATATCCACCGGAGGTCCTTGGTCCCCAGAAGAGTCCCGCCTCCATATAAATGGCCTGGAACTATTGGCAGGGTCTTTGGCGATTCACAGTTTTGCCGACGGCACAGTCACTACCTGTATCAGACTACGGATGGACAATGTCTCCTCAGTCCGATACGTAAACGGGATGGGCGGTACTCGTTCCTCGGTCCTGACTTACCTGGCTCAGGATTTCTGGGAGTTTTGCCTTACCAAAGGCATAGTGGTTATAGCGGAACACCTTCCTGGGCTCCGCAACGTGGTAGCAGACTGGAATTCACGTTATATTTCGGATTCCAGCGACTGGAAGTTAGATGAGGGGGTGTTCCTAACTTTATCATCTCGCTGGGGTCATCCATCAATAGACCTATTCGCGAACTGTTTGAACGCCCAGACCTCCAGGTTCTTCAGCTGGCGACCGGATCCTCTGGCGGAAGCGGTAGATGCATTTCTGCAGCAGTGGGGAGGTGCTCTGATGTATGCGTTTCCACCGTTTGCTTTGATTCCCCGGGTTCTCCTTCAGGTTCAGCTCCAATCGGCGGATCTGATTCTGATCATCCCGCTGTGGAGGTCTCAACCTTGGTTTCCACTACTTCTGGACTTGCTGGTGGATTGTCCAATCCTCCTCCCAGATCTTCCCTGGCTCTTGCGGGATCCTGTGGGGGGACAACATCCCCTCATTCTGTCGGGGGGGCTTCGTCTTCTCGCTTGCAGGATCTCGGGTTCCCCATCTCACTGTCTGGAGTTTCGGACACGACTCTCTTCTTATTGGAGAGCGCATGGGCTCCAGGAACTAGATGGGCTTATCGCTCCGCCTGGGACTCTTGGGCTCGCTGGTGCGGGGAGAGGGACCTGGATCCCCTTCGGGCCCCTGTAATGTCGGTCTTGTCCTTTTTGTCTTCTTTGTTCGACTCAGGCAAGGCCTATCGCACTATTAATCTTTACAGATCGGCCATATCTTCCCGACACAAGGGTTTCGAGGGTACTCCTGCGGGTCAGCATCCTTGGGTGTGTCGCCTGCTGAAGGGCTCCCGCTTATCGCGTCCTCCCAGACCTTGTTTCTCGGCGACTTGGGATGTGGGGTTGGTTTTGAATTTTCTAGTGGCTTGGCCTTCCAATGACCAATTATCACTACGCCAGTTATCAGCTAAGTTAGTCATGCTGTTATGTCTAATTTCGTGTAAGCGGGTGTCTGATGTCCGGGCTTTGGACCACGACGCGCGGTCTTTTACGCCTGAAGGGGTTTTATTTAACATCTCCAGGCGCACTAAGACGAACATTCGTTCCGTTTCTTACCCGGCTTTCCCTCAGTTCCCACAACTATGCCCGGTAGCATGTCTTCGGGAGTACGAATCTCGTACGGCGTCTTTTCGGGTCCCTATTTTTCCCAATCTGTTTATTTATTTTCGTAAGCCCTATGCTCCAGTCACCAGTGTGACACTGTCTCGCTGGGTTAAGGAGATTATGAGTCTGGCCGGTATTGACACCACTATCTTTACGGCTCATTCCGTCCGCAGTGCTTCCGCTACCTCTATGTCGGTCTCGGGAGCCCATCTGGAGGATGTTATGCGCCTAGCGGATTGGTCTAGGGTTTCCACTTTCCGCAAGTTTTATTTTCGCCCGGAGTCTCATGCTTTTAACTCTGTCATATCTCAGCTTTAAACTTGCAATAGGAGCCTCCGTGTCTTGTGATAAAATTTCATGATTTTCCTATTCCATGACGTAAAGTCATGATTTTATTAAAGACACGGAGGCGAGTATTGCCCTCCCTTGCCCACCCTGTTGGGGTTTTTCAGAGGGATCTATTACAAGTTGAATGTTATTTATGCTTATTGAATATTCGATTTTTTGAGTACTTTGTATGTTTCTCTGTTTTCATGAGGTGTCGTTGTGGTACTACCTGGTATTTTGTTTCTCGTTCCACAGGTTGACGATTCTCCTCCTCAGTGTTTTTGGTCTCAACTCACTCGTTGGCGTTCCCGAGGCTTCTACAGTTCGTTGGTTCCGGTCGGTTAACTAGTTGGTCCTAAGGTTCAGGGATGTTGTTTTCGGTTCAGGAAGATCCAGTTCCCGGAAGAGTATGCGGTTAGAGTGGCTGTTCAAAAAAAGAGGATGATCCCAGGAAGTGGAAGTCCATATATACTGGGATAAGTGGGAGGAGTCTGTTACTAGGGTGTTTCTTTTGTGATTGACATGTTCATTTCTTTGCTGCTATGGTAACAGTAAAGGAAGTTAATGCAATACTCGCCTCTGTGTCTTTAAAAAAATCATGACTTTACGTCATGGAATAGGAAAATCATGAAATTTGCAACTACAGGAAACGTTTGGTTGAAGTTATTGCTGCCAAATGAGGTTCAACCAGTTATTAAATCCAAGGATTCACATAGTTTTTCCACCTGCACTATGAATGTTTACATGGTGTGTTCAATATAAACATGGTAACATTTAATTCTTTGTGTGTTATAAGGTTAAGCAGACTGTGATTGTCTATTGTTGTGACTTAGATGAAGATCAGATCACATTTTATGACTAGGGATGAGCGAACTCGAACTGTATAGTTCGGGTTCGTACCGAATTTTGGGGTGTCCGTGACACGGACCCGAACCCGGACATTTTCGTAAAAGTCCGGGTTCGGGTTCGGTGTTCGTCGCTTTCTTGGCGCTTTTGTGACGCTTTCTTGGCGCTTTTTGAAAGGCTGCAAAGCAGCCAATCAACAAGCGTCATACTACTTGCCCCAAGAGGCCGTCACAGCCATGCCTACTATTGGCATGGCTGTGATTGGCCAGAGCACCATGTGACCCAGCCTCTATTTAAGCTGGAGTCACATAGCGCCGCCCGTCACTCTGCTCTGATTAGCGTAGGGAGAGGTTGCGGATGCGACAGTAGGGCGAGATTAGGCAGATTAACTCCTCCAAAGGACTTCACTTGATTAATCGATCGATCTGCAGCTGTGCATCATTGAGCTGCTGAAATTCAAATGCTCACTCACTGTTTTTAGGCTGCCCAGACCGTTTGTCAGTCACTTTTTTCTGGGGTGATCGGCGGCCATTTTGTGTCTTGTGCGGTGCTGCGACCAAGTGCATCCAAGCTGCGACCAAGTGCATTTAACCCTCAATGGTGTGGTTGTTTTTTGGCTAAAGCCTACATCAGGGTGAAGCTGTCACACCAAGTGCATTTAACCAGCAATAGTCTGTTCATTTTTTTGGCCATATACTAAATCAGGGGCAAGCTGCGCCTGTCACCAAGTGCATTTAACCCTCAATGGTGTGGTTGTTTTTTGGCTAAAGCCTACATCAGGGTGAAGCTGTCACACCAAGTGCATTTAACCAGCAATAGTCTGTTCATTTTTTGGCCATATACTACATCAGGGGCAAGCTGCGCCCGTCACCAAGTGCATTTAACCCTCAGTAGTGTGGTGCGTCAAGCTGTGACACCAAGTGCATTTAACCAGCAATAGTCTGTTCATTTTTTGGCCATATACTAAATCAGGGGCAAGCTGCGCCCAACACCAAGTGCATTTAACCAGCAATAGTGTGGTTATTTTTTGGCCATATCCCAGTCTAATTCTGTCACTAAATCCATACCGGTCACCCAGCGCCTAAATACTAGGCCTCAAATTTATATCCCGCTAAATCTCTCGTTACCGCTGTCCTGTTGTGGCTGGGAAAGTTATTTAGTGTCCGTCAAAGCACATTTTTTGTTCTGGGTTGAAGTACAATTCCCAATTTAGCAATTTCATAATTTAGTGGTTCCTGCTATATCAGAGCTATTTGAAATCTATCCCTAAAAGGGTATATAATATTCAAGGTGCACATTGGGTCATTCAGAATAACTTCACACACACCCGCTACTGTGTATTTCCAAGTCTAATTCTGTCACTAAACCCATACCTGTCACCCAGCGCCTAAATACTAGGCCTCAAATTTATATCCTGCTAAATCTCTCGTTACCGCTGTCCTGTTGTGGCTGGGAAAGTTATTTAGTGTCCGTCAAAGCACATTTTTTGTTCTGGGTTGAAATACAATTCCCAATTTAGCAATTTCATAATTTAGTGGTTCCTGCTATATCAGAGCTATTTGAAATCTATCCCTAAAAGGGTATATAATATTCAAGGTGCACATTGGGTCATTCAGAATAACTTCACACACACCCGCTACTGTGTATTTCCAAGTCTAATTCTGTCACTAAACCCATACCTGTCACCCAGCGCCTAAATACTAGGCCTCAAATTTATATCCTGCTAAATCTCTCGTTACCGCTGTCCTGTTGTGGCTGGGAAAGTTATTTAGTGTCCGTCAAAGCACATTTTTTGTTCTGGGTTGAAATACAATTCCCAATTTAGCAATTTCATAATTTAGTGGTTTCTGCTATATCAGAGCTATTTGAAATCTATCCCTAAAAGGGTATATAATATTCAAGGTGCACATAGGGTCATTCAGAATAACTTCACACACACGCTACTGTGCATTTCCAAGTCCAATTCTGTTAGTAAATCCATACCGGTCACCCAGCGCCTAAATACTAGGCCTCAAATTTATATCCTGCTAAATCTCTCGTTAACGCTGTCCTGTTGTGGCTGGGAAAGTTATTTAGTGTCCGTCAAAGCACATTTTTTGTTCTGGGTTTAAATACAATTCCCAATTTAACAATTTCATAATTTAGTGGTTTCTGCTATATCAGAGCTATTTGATATCTATCCCTAAAAGGGTATATAATATTCAAGGTGCACATTGGGTCATTCAGAATAACTTCACACACACCTGCTACTGTGTATTTCCAAGTCTAATTCTGTCACTAAACCCATACCTGTCACCCAGCGCCTAAATACTAGGCCTCAAATTTATATCCTGCTAAATCTCTCGTTACCGCTGTCCTGTTGTGGCTGGGAAAGTTATTTAGTGTCCGTCAAAGCACATTTTTTGTTCTGGGTTGAAATACAATTCCCAATTTAGCAATTTCATAATTTAGTGGTTTCTGCTATATCAGAGCTATTTGAAATCTATCCCTAAAAGGGTATATAATATTCAAGGTGCACATTGGGTCATTCAGAATAACTTCACACACACCCGCTACTGTGTATTTCTAAGTCTAATTCTGTCACTAAACCCATACCTGTCACCCAGCGCCTAAATACTAGGCCTCAAATTTATATCCTGCTAAATCTCTCGTTAACGCTGTCCTGTTGTGGCTGGGAAAGTTATTTAGTGTCCGTCAAAGCACATTTTTTGTTCTGGGTTGAAATACAATTCCCAATTTAGCAATTTCATAATTTAGTGGTTTCTGCTATATCAGAGCTATTTGAAATCTATCCCTAAAAGGGTATATAATATTCAAGGTGCACATTGGGTCATTCAGAATAACTTCACACACACCCGCTACTGTGTATTTCTAAGTCTAATTCTGTCACTAAACCCATACCTGTCACCCAGCGCCTAAATACTAGGCCTCAAATTTATATCCTGCTAAATCTCTCGTTAACGCTGTCCTGTTGTGGCTGGGAAAGTTATTTAGTGTCCGTCAAAGCACATTTTTTGTTCTGGGTTTAAATACAATTCCCAATTTAACAATTTCATAATTTAGTGGTTTCTGCTATATCAGAGCTATTTGAAATCTATCCCTAAAAGGGTATATAATATTCAAGGTGCACATTGGGTCATTCAGAATAACTTCACACACACCCGCTACTGTGTATTTCCAAGTCTAATTCTGTCACTAAACCCATACCTGTCACCCAGCGCCTAAATACTAGGCCTCAAATTTATATCCTGCTAAATCTCTCGTTACCGCTGTCCTGTTGTGGCTGGGAAAGTTATTTAGTGTCCGTCAAAGCACATTTTTTGTTCTGGGTTGAAATACAATTCCCAATTTAGCAATTTCATAATTTAGTGGTTTCTGCTATATCAGAGCTATTTGAAATCTATCCCTAAAAGGGTATATAATATTCAAGGTGCACATTGGGTCATTCAGAATAACTTCACACACACCCGCTACTGTGTATTTCTAAGTCTAATTCTGTCACTAAACCCATACCTGTCACCCAGCGCCTAAATACTAGGCCTCAAATTTATATCCTGCTAAATCTCTCGTTAACGCTGTCCTGTTGTGGCTGGGAAAGTTATTTAGTGTCCGTCAAAGCACATTTTTTGTTCTGGGTTTAAATACAATTCCCAATTTAACAATTTCATAATTTAGTGGTTTCTGCTATATCAGAGCTATTTGAAATCTATCCCTAAAAGGGTATATAATATTCAAGGTGCACATTGGGTCATTCAGAATAACTTCACACACACCCGCTACTGTGTATTTCCAAGTCTAATTCTGTCACTAAACCCATACCTGTCACCCAGCGCCTAAATACTAGGCCTCAAATTTATATCCTGCTAAATCTCTCGTTAACGCTGTCCTGTTGTGGCTGGGAAAGTTATTTAGTGTCCGTCAAAGCACATTTTTTGTTCTGGGTTGAAATACAATTCCCAATTTAGCAATTTCATAATTTAGTGGTTTCTGCTATATCAGAGCTATTTGAAATCTATCCCTAAAAGGGTATATAATATTCAAGGTGCACATTGGGTCATTCAGAATAACTTCACACACACCCGCTACTGTGTATTTCTAAGTCTAATTCTGTCACTAAACCCATACCTGTCACCCAGCGCCTAAATACTAGGCCTCAAATTTATATCCTGCTAAATCTCTCGTTAACGCTGTCCTGTTGTGGCTGGGAAAGTTATTTAGTGTCCGTCAAAGCACATTTTTTGTTCTGGGTTTAAATACAATTCCCAATTTAACAATTTCATAATTTAGTGGTTTCTGCTATATCAGAGCTATTTGAAATCTATCCCTAAAAGGGTATATAATATTCAAGGTGCACATTGGGTCATTCAGAATAACTTCACACACACCTGCTACTGTGTATTTCCAAGTCTAATTCTGTCACTAAACCCATACCTGTCACCCAGCGCCTAAATACTAGGCCTCAAATTTATATCCTGCTAAATCTCTCGTTAACGCTGTCCTGTTGTGGCTGGGAAAGTTATTTAGTGTCCGTCAAAGCACATTTTTTGTTCTGGGTTTAAATACAATTCCCAATTTAACAATTTCATAATTTAGTGGTTTCTGCTATATCAGAGCTATTTGAAATCTATCCCTAAAAGGGTATATAATATTCAAGGTGCACATTGGGTCATTCAGAATAACTTCACACACACACGCTTCTGTGCATTTCCAAGTCTAATTCTGTCACTAAATCCATACCGGTCACCCAGCCCCTAAATACTAGGCCTCAAATTTATATCCCGCTGAATTTGAATACAATACATTGGGCCAAATAATATATTTGTTGTTGTGGTGAACCATAACAATGAGAAAAACATCTAGTAAGGGACGCGGACGTGGACATGGTCGTGGTGGTGTTAGTGGACCCTCTGGTGCTGGGAGAGGACGTGGCCGTTCTGCCACATCCACACGTCCTAGTGTACCAACTACCTCAGGTCCCAGTAGCCGCCAGAATTTACAGCGATATATGGTGGGGCCCAATGCCGTTCTAAGGATGGTAAGGCCTGAGCAGGTACAGGCATTAGTCAATTGGGTGGCCGACAGTGGATCCAGCACGTTCACATTATCTCCCACCCAGTCTTCTGCAGAAAGCGCACAGATGGCGCCTGAAAACCAACCCCATCAGTCTGTCACATCACCCCCATGCATACCAGGGAAACTGTCTCAGCCTCAAGTTATGCAGCAGTCTCTTATGCTGTTTGAAGACTCCGCTGGCAGGGTTTCCCAAGGGCATCCACCTAGCCCTTCCCCAGCGGTGAAAGACATAGAATGCACTGACGCACAACCACTTATGTTTCCTGATGATGAGGACATGGGAATACCACCTCAGCATGTCTCTGATGATGACGAAACACAGGTGCCAACTGCTGCGTCTTTCTGCAGTGTGCAGACTGAACAGGAGGTCAGGGATCAAGACTGGGTGGAAGACGATGCAGGGGACGATGAGGTCCTAGACCCCACATGGAATGAAGGTCGTGCCACTGACTTTCACAGTTCGGAGGAAGAGGCAGTGGTGAGACCGAGCCAACAGCGTAGCAAAAGAGGGAGCAGTGGGCAAAAGCAGAACACCCGCCGCCAAGAGACTCCGCCTGCTACTGACCGCCGCCATCTGGGACCGAGCACCCCAAAGGCAGCTTCAAGGAGTTCCCTGGCATGGCACTTCTTCAAACAATGTGCTGACGACAAGACCCGAGTGGTTTGCACGCTGTGCCATCAGAGCCTGAAGCGAGGCATTAACGTTCTGAACCTGAGCACAACCTGCATGACCAGGCACCTGCATGCAAAGCATGAACTGCAGTGGAGTAAACACCTTAAAACCAAGGAAGTCACTCAGGCTCCCCCTGCTACCTCTTCTGCTGCTGCCGCCTCGGCCTATTCTGCTGCTGCCGCCTCGGCCTCTTCCTCCGCCTCTGGAGGAACGTTGGCACCTGCCGCCCAGCAAACAGGGGATGTACCACCAACACCACCACCACCACCTCCGTCACCAAGCGTCTCAACCATGTCACACGCCAGCGTTCAGCTCTCCATCTCACAAACATTTGATAGAAAGCGTAAATTCCCACCTAGCCACCCTCGATCCCTGGCCCTGAATGCCAGCATTTCTAAACTACTGGCCTATGAAATGCTGTCATTTAGGCTGGTGGACACAGACAGCTTCAAACAGCTCATGTCGCTTGCTGTCCCACAGTATGTTGTTCCCAGCCGGCACTACTTCTCCAAGAGAGCCGTGCCTTCCCTGCACAACCAAGTATCCGATAAAATCAAGTGTGCACTGCGCAACGCCATCTGTAGCAAGGTCCACCTAACCACAGATACGTGGACCAGTAAGCACGGCCAGGGACGCTATATCTCCCTAACTGCACACTGGGTAAATGTAGTGGCAGCTGGGCCCCAGGCGGAGAGCTGTTTGGCGCACGTCCTTCCGCCGCCAAGGATCGCAGGGCAACATTCTTTGCCTCCTGTTGCCACCTCCTCCTTCTCGGCTTCCTCCTCCTCTTCTTCCACCTGCTCATCCAGTCAGCCACACACCTTCACCACCAACTTCAGCACAGCCCGGGGTAAACGTCAGCAGGCCATTCTGAAACTCATATGTTTGGGGGACAGGCCCCACACCGCACAGGAGTTGTGGCGGGGTATTGAACAACAGACCGACGAGTGGTTGCTGCCGGTGAGCCTCAAGCCCGGCCTGGTGGTGTGTGATAATGGGCGAAATCTCGTTGCAGCTCTGGGACTAGCCAATTTGACGCATATCCCTTGCTTGGCGCATGTGCTGAATTTGGTGGTGCAGAAGTTCATTCACAACTACCCCGACATGTCAGAGCTGCTGCATAAAGTGCGGGCCGTCTGTTCGCGCTTCCGGCGTTCACATCCTGCTGCTGCTCGCCTGTCTGCGCTACAGCGTAACTTCGGCCTTCCCGCTCACCGCCTCATATGCGACGTGCCCACCAGGTGGAACTCCACCTTGCACATGCTGGACAGACTGTGCGAGCAGCAGCAGGCCATAGTGGAGTTTCAGCTGCAGCACGCACGGGTCAGTCGCACTACAGAACAGCACCACTTCACCACCAATGACTGGGCCTCCATGCGAGACCTGTGTGCCCTGTTGCGCTGTTTCGAGTACTCCACCAACATGGCCAGTGGCGATGACACCGTTATCAGCGTTACAATACCACTTCTATGTCTCCTTGAGAAAACACTTAGGGCGATGATGGAAGAGGAGGTGGCCCAGGAGGAGGAGGAGGAGGGGTCATTTTTAGCACTTTCAGGCCAGTCTCTTCGAAGTGACTCAGAGGGAGGTTTTTGGCAACAGCAGAGGCCAGGTACAAATGTGGCCAGCCAGGGCCCACTACTGGAGGACGAGGAGGACGAGGATGAGGAGGAGGTGGAGGAGGATGAGGATGAAGCATGGTCACAGCGGGGTGGCACCCAACGCAGCTCGGGTCCATCACTGGTGCGTGGCTGGGGGGAAAGGCAGGACGATGACGATACGCCTCCCACAGAGGACAGCTTGTCCTTACCCCTGGGCAGCCTGGCACACATGAGCGACTACATGCTGCAGTGCCTGCGCAACGACAGCAGAGTTGCCCACATTTTAACCTGTGCGGACTACTGGGTTGCCACCCTGCTGGATCCACGCTACAAAGACAATGTGCCCACCTTACTTCCTGCACTGGAGCGTGATAGGAAGATGCGCGAGTACAAGCGCACGTTGGTAGACGCGCTACTGAGAGCATTCCCAAATGTCACAGGGGAACAAGTGGAAGCCCAAGGCCAAGGCAGAGGAGGAGCAAGAGGTCGCCAAGGCAGCTGTGTCACGGCCAGCTCCTCTGAGGGCAGGGTTAGCATGGCAGAGATGTGGAAAACTTTTGTCAACACGCCACAGCTAACTGCACCACCACCTGATACGCAACGTGTTAGCAGGAGGCAACATTTCACTAACATGGTGGAACAGTACGTGTGCACACCCCTCCACGTACTGACTGATGGTTCGGCCCCATTCAACTTCTGGGTCTCTAAATTGTCCACGTGGCCAGAGCTAGCCTTTTATGCCTTGGAGGTGCTGGCATGCCCGGCAGCCAGCGTTTTGTCTGAACGTGTATTCAGCACGGCAGGGGGCGTCATTACAGACAAACGCAGCCGCCTGTCTACAGCCAATGTGGACAAGCTGACGTTCATAAAAATGAACCAGGCATGGATCCCACAGGACCTGTCCGTCCCTTGTCCAGATTAGACATTAACTACCTCCCCATAACCATATATTATTGGACTCCAGGGCACTTCCTCATTCAATCCTATTTTTATTTTCATTTTACCATTATATTGCGAGGCTACCCAAAGTTGAATGAACCTCTCCTCTGCCTGTGTGCTAGGCCTAAATATATGCCAATGGACTGTTGCAGTGGTGGCTGACATGAAGCCTGATTCTCTGCTATGACATGCAGACTAATTCTCTGCTGACATGAAGCCAGATTGTCTGTTACGGGACCTCTCTCCTCTGCCTGGGTGCTGGGCCTAAATTTATGACAATGGACTGTTGCAGTGGTGGCTGACGTGAAGCCTGATTCTCTGCTATGACATGCAGACTGATTCTCTGCTGACATGAAGCCAGATTGTCTGTTACGGGACCTCTCTGCTCTGCCTGTGTGCTAGGCCTAAATATATGCCAATGGACTGTTGCAGTGGTGGGTGACGTGAAGCCTCATTCTCTGCTATGACATGCAGACTGATTCTCTGCTGACATGAAGCCAGATCGTCTGTTACGGGACCTCTCTGCTCTGCCTGTGTCCTAGGCTGAAATATATGCCAATGGACTGTTGCAGTGGTGGGTGACGTGAAGCCTCATTCTCTGCTATGACATGCAGACTGATTCTCTGCTGACATGAAGCCAGATTGTCTGTTACGGGACCTCTCTGCTCTGCCTGTGTGCTAGGCCTAAATATATGCCAATGGACTGTTGCAGTGGTGGCTGACGTGAAGCCTGATTCTCTGCTATGACATGCAGACTGATTCTCTGCTGACATGAAGCCAGATCCTCTGTTACGGGACCTCTCTCCTCTGCCTGGGTGCTGGGCCTAAATTTATGAAAATGGACTCTTACAGTGGTGGGTGACGTGAAGCCTGATTCTCTGCTATGACATGAAGACTGATTCTCTGCTGACATGAAGCCAGATTGTCTGTTACGGGACCTCTCTCCTCTGCCTGGGTGCCGGGGCCTAAATATCTGAGAATGGACTGTTCCAGTGGTGGGTGACGGGAAGCCAGATTCTCTGCTATGGAACCTCTCTCCAATTGATTTTGGTTAATTTTTATTTATTTAATTTTTATTTTAATTAATTTCCCTATCCACATTTGTTTGCAGGGGATTTACCTACATGTTGCTGCCTTTTGCAGCCCTCTAGCCCTTTCCTGGGCTGTTTTACAGCCGTTTTAGTGCCGAAAAGTTCGGGTCCCCATTGACTTCAATGGGGTTCGGGTTCGGGACGAAGTTCGGATCGGGTTCGGATCCCGAACCCGAACATTTCCGGGATGTTCGGCCGAACTTCTCGAACCCGAACATCCAGGTGTTCGCTCAACTCTATTTATGACCAATTTGTGCAGATATCCATATCATTCCAAAGGGTTCACATACTTTTTCTTGCAACTGTATTTTTTAATTTTTTTACTGTAATACGCCCTTATACGCTTTCAACAGAAATAACTGCAGAAGTGAACCGAGAATATATTTTTTCTTGTTGGACTGAAAAAGGCTACTATACGCTTTCACCAAAAAAACGTAAAGAGTGAAGTGCGTATATATTTTTCTCCTGACTACGGAGTTCTCTTAGCTTAGCTGAGCAGTCTGAAGCAGGAGCCCACTCTGGTCAGCTAATTCTGGCATAGCACATGGGTACAGGGTACCCATGTGTTATGCCAAGAGTTGGTAAACCTCCAGGAGGCACGGGCAGGAGCACCAATATGCTCTCCTGTCTGTACTAACTGCTTATGCATCCCCATTCATAAACTTCACAGTCCGTACTTCGTACACGGCTGAGCAGTCATAGGAATATTGCGCTATAAGTAGGGAAAAGTCTAATAAAAATAAAACTTTTATTAATAAAGTATATTAGAATTTTTTTTATTAGGGACATCTTATTTAAATTTCACACAAAGGTTTAGTTACTCTTTAATCTTTATGGTGGGGTTTGAAATTGGCTGTAGGTGGTTTCTCAGCTGGACACAGCAGTGATGATAGGACAGGAATAAGAATAGGAAACACTAGGAATGGACCAGAAGGTGAACCGAGGAACATGGATACTAAGAACATGGACACGGGAGCAGGGCTGGAGTGAGGTTACAGGAGAAACTGCAGCCAGACAGAATATTGCAATTAAACAATTTGGATATCTTCTCTATCAACTTTCGATGTTATTTTCTGAGCCTACCATGTTGATCACGGCTATCGGCAAATCAGGGTTCCACACCGGCGAGGGAGCGGGAGAAAGAGAGACCACATCCAAGGGAGATGAATGTATTAATTTTTGGGGGGATTGAGCGGAAATATGGGAAAAGTTATTGAGATGCAATTGTGGTACAACTTGTTATAGTTAAAGCATTGAATGAAAGGAAAATGTAACTGACAATTTTTTTTTTTACCTGTCTACTAGGTATACCAGTGGTACATCACAGTGAAATGACATAAAAAAAATAATAATTGATTTATGAGGTGGAGTTCCATATGGAGTAGGAGTTTAAGGAGGTGGTGGACGTAGTGGTGTAGGTGGAAGTGGCGGTGGAGGAGGACGAGGTAGCCAACACTGGTTTTTGGTTTTAATTATTATTATTTTTTTATTAGTGTACACTCCAAAAGAGTGTGAAATATCCAAAATACAAGAATGAGCAATGCGCATGCAGTATAACAATGGCTGGTTAAGGCCGGAATACATGTCTATTCTGCACAAGGTACGGACAAGTCCTGTAGGATCCATGCCTGGTTCATTTTAATGAACGTGAGCTTGTCCACATTGGCTGTGGACAGGCGGCTACACTTGTCTGTGATGACGCCCCCTGCCGTGCTAAACACACATTCAGATAATACACTGGCTGCAGGGCAGGCCAGCACCTCCAAGGCGTAAAGGGCAAGCTCAGGCCACGTGCCCAATTTGGAGACCCAGAAGTTGAAAGGGGCAGACCCGTCATTCAGTACTTGTAGGCGCGTGCACACATATTGCTCCACCATGTTGCTGAAATGCTGCTTCCTGGGTGGGAGACAATGTGAAGGAACTGGAAGCACTGTCAGCAACCCAATCTACTATCGCCTGTACTTGTTCTGGCCTCACCATTCGTAGAGCCGGATTAGGCTCAACTAAATACCGCTGCAGGTTCTGTCGCCTACTCGCACCTGAGGGAGGTTTTTCACTTCCTCAGGTGCAAGATCGACCACGTCCTCTCCCTGAAACAGGGGCTCCACCAGCAGCACCACGACCTGGGTCACGACCCTTATTTGACACTCTCCTCATATTTCTCAAATTTGGGATCTTGCCCTAAATAGGTGTTTAATAGCAGAATAGAACCACATTATGTAAAGGGTGCATCTCACACGCCCTGATCCAGACTAGGCCTTAATTAAATTTGTTTGCCCAAAATGGCTGTATTTCAAATACCTGAATAGAACGACAGTATCCAAAGTGTGTATCTCACAATGACCTATGCAGCAAAGGCTGCAAAATTTACTTTTTTGCATAAAACTGTTTTTTGTTTAATAACTGAATATGACAGCAGTATATAACCCTTGAATTTTACATGTGTTGATGCTGCAAGGGCTGTAAAATGTGTTTTTTGCCCAAAAAGGGTGTTTTATTATTAGAAGAATATAATCACAGTATCTAAAGGGCGTATCTCACACGTACAGATGCATAATAGGCCGCAATTAAAGATTTGTGCCCAAAATGGGTGGTTGTTAAATAACTGAATAAAACCACACTGTGTAAAGGCTGTATCTCACAATAACATATGCAGCAAAGGCAAAATAAACTTTTTTTCCCCAAACGGGTGTTTGTTTAATTACTGAATATGACAGCAGTATATAACCCTTGAATTTCACACGTGCTTATCAGTGATGGCCAGTTCGCATTGTTCGCCTGCAAACACATGCGGGCTGCCATCTTTTCTCAGAAGTCCGGCGAGGCACAGGTAAGTCATTACCTGTGCCTGCGTCGCGAGCCGGTCTGAAACAAATGCGATCAGCGGGAGCAGGCAGTTCCGAGAACAGCCCGATGAAGGCCTCTGGCGGCTGTTCTCGGAACTGCCTGCTCCCGGTGGCCGCATTTGATTCCAAACCGGCTCGCGCACAGGCACAGGTAAGGGCTTTCCTGTGCCTCGCCGGACTTGTGAGAAAAGATGGCAGCCTGCAAGTATTCGCAGGCGAACATTGCGAACTGGCCATTACTGGTGCTGATGGTGCAAGGCCAGAAAAATTGTGTATTTTGCCCAAAAAAGGGTGTTTTATTAATAGAAGATAACCCCAGTATATAAATGGCGTATCTCACTCGCCCTGACCCACAGGCCGCAATTAAAGATTTGTGCTCAAAATGGCTGTATTTCAAATAACTGAATAGAAAGTCAGTATGTAAAGGTAGTATCTTACAATGACATATGCAGCAAAGGCTGCAAAATAAACTTTTTTTCCCCCCAATATGAATATGACAGCAGTATTTAACCCTTGAATTTCACACGTGCTGATGTAGCAAGGGCTGTAAAATTGGGTATTTTGG
Organism: Bufo gargarizans; assembly: GCF_014858855.1. Classification (NCBI taxonomy): domain Eukaryota; kingdom Metazoa; phylum Chordata; class Amphibia; order Anura; family Bufonidae; genus Bufo; species Bufo gargarizans. Next base: position 194,832,220 of record NC_058084.1, on the reverse strand, counting down.
CAAAAAAGTGTGTTTTTAAAAAACCAGGAAATTATGGCTGTATTTCTAGCTTAAATTGCAAACTGACTAATCCAGATGTTGGATATTGCCCCCAAAATTTGTTTTTTTACTAACTAAATATGAAAGCTGTATATAACCCTAGAATTTCACACAAGGGCTGTAAAATAGTGGATTTTGCCAAAAAATGTATTTTTTTTTTAATCCCAGAAAATGATGGCTGTATTTATAGCTTAAATTGCACACTGACTAATCCAGATGTTGTACATTGCCAAAAAAGTGTGTTTTTAAGTAACAGAATATGAAAGCTCTATATATTAAACTTGAATTTCACACGTGCAGATCTGTAAAATAGTTGACTTTGGGAAAAAAATGCTTGTTTTTAAAAACCCAGAAAATTATGGCTGTATTTCTAGTTTAAATTGCACACTGACTAATCCTGCAAATGCACCAGAAATGCACTGATTTTTTAAAACCAGATTATTAGTGCAATTTTCCAAGCTTGGATTTCAATGTCACAAAAGCTCAAATGCAGTGCTGGTGCACTGAGCTCGCATAAAATGGCCGCTGCCGCCCACCTAACTAACAGACGGATAAAAGTTATTTTTTTCAGTCACTGGGCTCAGGGCAGGGTAAAAAGATTGTGCTCTGCACCCACACAAAATTCATAAGTACTTGAGGAGGTCAGATCAAGCTGTATCTGCCTTCTTGATTATCCAGAATACAATTGTCACTCAGGAGGAATAATCTTAAAACATAACATTTAATGTCTAAATTTCTAAAATCCTTGATACAATGTGCGAAAAAGAAAATTAAATATAGTGAGATGAACACAGTGCAGGGCCCTCAATGGCTATGGCCCATGGTCATCTCAGTATATTGATAAATTAAATTAAAGTGCACGGCGGCACTTAGAGGGTAAACCAGTGTGTCCTACCGGTACCCAGGATAGGTTGTCAGTTGCTTCAACACACGATGATCCAGTAAACGTTCTTCCTGTATAGATGGTCGGATGAACCAATAGGAAGATAGCAACCGGCTGACAGTTTACCACATGTGTGTAGGGTCCCTAAGGAAATCCTATGGCTGTCTAGCCAATACCCTAGAAACTAGAAATGTGATAGCAACCTGACCACAGGGCACTCGTCCTTGAAAGGACGACCCTGTCCGGAACCTTTCCCTGATTCTATAAACTATATGTCCCTAATTTATGCATGAGCATAGTCCCTACACGCATGTTTCACTGCCAGGACATTAGGCAGTTCATCAGGAGAGATGATATAATAGTGAAACAGGTCAATCGCAGATAGAGTGGAAGAAACCTGATGACCAGAGATGACACAGTCAGTCAAAGTGGTCAGTAGGTGCACGAGGATAATCGGCTCCTATGTGGGCTACCCCATAGATGGAGGGGTTTAGGAGTAATGCAGTAAACCGATGTGTGTAGCTGCATATGGGACGCCAACTAACCTGGCGTTCGTTCCTAGTTTAAATAGCCCAGTTCCCGCTGCTGATGACGTCAGTAAAACACGTCAGGTGGCGCAGCGCTCGCCCGCACGTAAGCGTCGCGCATGCGCACAACACAGAATTGAAACGAGGCTTGGTGCGCAGGACAAGTGCCTGATACGAAACGCACTTCTGCGCATGCGCGAACTCGCATCAGGTGTCGCGAGATCGCGGAAGCTAATGCCGACAACAAGAGAAGTTGGAGGCGACTCAGGTATTTGATGCTTCACAGTCTGCATATGGTGTACCTACAATCGGACAATTATAGGTACAGCTAGGCATATTAAGCCACAATCGGCTCTGATTTTTAGATATTTGGGGCTATTCTTCCCATATGGGGTCGGAACAGCTGACGGATAGTGAAAAAACACAGCGACAAATTAGAGAAGATGGTCACAGGAGATAAGATATTATCTCATGTAGGCTCTTGGTCAATATAAGTAAATGACCTATAACCTGATGTTGCAACATTATGGTGCCATTAGTTATTATCAAATGGGTATTCAGACCACACATATGTGTTAGAAAGTATCTGTGTCAGGTGTTTTTAAGATAACGGAAAACGGCAGGAATATATGGGTAATCACTAATACATTAGTGCTATTGTCAAAGAGGTGGTGGTAACGGTGGTATAGATCCTCAAAAGCTGTCAGTCTACAAAAAACAGCTGTAATTCAACTGTTCATTGAGACCGTTAGGTGTGACAGTTTTTAAGAGAAATATCCACCTTGTCTCACGCTGTAGGAGGATCCTATCCCAATCACCACCTCTTTTGGGGGGGCTGACAGTCTCTATGCCCATGGCCTTAATGACCTTGGGATTGCCTTGGTGTAATTCACAGACGTGTCGTGCCACTGGGGTATCGCGACGCTTATCGATATCTAGGAGATGCTCACCAATGCGTCTACGCAACTCGCGCTTTGTTTTCCCAATATACTCCATGTGGCAGACACAAGTGATTTTATATATCACCCCAACAGTTCTGCATGAGATGAAATTTCTAATCTCAAAGTTACGTTTAAGGTTTGTGCTATAAAAAGTTTTTCCCGGGCTTATGTTACTGCAGGCCACACACCCACTGCATCTAAAACATCCCACAGGCTGACGTCCAAGCCACATACTTGGCTTCACTGGTGGTGCAAGGTGGCTATGCACCAATAAATCTTTGAGACTTTGTCCCTTCCTAAAGGTCACCTGTGGGTGTTCATGCAGGACTTCCCGGACATCCGGGTCCATAAGTAAAATGGGCCAGTGTCGTTTTAGAATCTCTTTTGATTCCTTTGCGGAACCATCAAAAGTTGTGATAAACCTCACCTTCCTGTCACTTTCTTGTTTAGTTTTTGGGGTAAGTAGTGTCTCTCTTGGAGTATTCTTTGCCCTCCGAAAAGCTCCTCTCAATACCTTATCAGGGTAACCCCTGGCCCTAAATCTTTGCCGGAGGTTTGCTGCCTGTCGTAGGAACTCTTGTTCCTCAGAACAGTTTCTGCGTAAGCGCAGGTACTGTCCATAAGGTATTCCCCTCTTTAGTGGCAGAGGGTGGCTACTCTGCCAATGTAGGACAGAGTTTGTAGCAGTGGTCTTGCGAAAAACAGTTGTAGAGAGCTCACCACCAGGATTCTTGGAAATGCGGACATCAAGAAAAGGCAGTGAACTCTCACCAATCTCGTAGGTAAAACGGAGACCAATACTGTTAACGTTAAGAGAGTCTACAAACCTTTTGAAATCCTGGGTGCCCGCATTCCAGACAATCAGGATGTCATCGATGTACCGGGCCCATAATGTGATGGGCCCGGTCATCGATTCACCTTCCCCAAAAATGACGGTCGCCTCCCACCAGCCCAGGAGCAGATTGGCATAAGACGGCGCACAGGAGCAACCCATGGCCGTGCCCCTGAGCTGGTGGTAAATGCGACCGTCGAAGGTGAAGAAATTATGCGTCAACAGGAATTGAAGTAACCGCAAAACAAAAGCATTATGCGCCAAATATTGTTGATATATAAAATCACTTGTGTCTGCCACATGGAGTATATTGGGAAAACAAAGCGCGAGTTGCGTAGACGCATTGGTGAGCATCTCCTAGATATCGATAAGCGTCGCGATACCCCAGTGGCACGACACGTCTGTGAATTACACCAAGGCAATCCCAAGGTCATTAAGGCCATGGGCATAGAGACTGTCAGCCCCCCCAAAAGAGGCGGTGATTGGGATAGGATCCTCCTACAGCGTGAGACAAGGTGGATATTTCTCTTAAAAACTGTCACACCTAACGGTCTCAATGAACAGTTGAATTACAGCTGTTTTTTGTAGACTGACAGCTTTTGAGGATCTATACCACCGTTACCACCACCTCTTTGACAATAGCCCTAATGTATTAGTGATTACCCATATATTCCTGCCGTTTTCCGTTATCTTAAAAACACCTGACACAGATACTTTCTAACACATATGTGTGGTCTGAATACCCATTTGATAATAACTAATGGCACCATAATGTTGCAACATCAGGTTATAGGTCATTTACTTATATTGACCAAGAGCCTACATGAGATAATATCTTATCTCCTGTGACCATCTTCTCTAATTTGTCGCTGTGTTTTTTCACTATCCGTCAGCTGTTCCACCCCATATGGGAAGAATAGCCCCAAATATCTAAAAATCAGAGCCGATTGTGGCTTAATATGCCTAGCTGTACCTATAATTGTCCGATTGTAGGTACACCATATGCAGACTGTGAAGCATCAAATACCTGAGTCGCCTCCAACTTCTCTTGTTGTCGGCATTAGCTTCCGCGATCTCGCGACACCTGATGCGAGTTCGCGCATGCGCAGAAGTGCGTTTCGTATCAGGCACTTGTCCTGCGCACCAAGCCTCGTTTCAATTCTGTGTTGTGCGCATGCGCGACGCTTACGTGCGGGCGAGCGCTGCGCCACCTGACGTGTTTTACTGACGTCATCAGCAGCGGGAACTGGGCTATTTAAACTAGGAACGAACGCCAGGTTAGTTGGCGTCCCATATGCAGCTACACACATCGGTTTACTGCATTACTCCTAAACCCCTCCATCTATGGGGTAGCCCACATAGGAGCCGATTATCCTCGTGCACCTACTGACCACTTTGACTGACTGTGTCATCTCTGGTCATCAGGTTTCTTCCACTCTATCTGCGATTGACCTGTTTCACTATTATATCATCTCTCCTGATGAACTGCCTAATGTCCTGGCAGTGAAACATGCGTGTAGGGACTATGCTCATGCATAAATTAGGGACATATAGTTTATAGAATCAGGGAAAGGTTCCGGACAGGGTCGTCCTTTCAAGGACGAGTGCCCTGTGGTCAGGTTGCTATCACATTTCTAGTTTCTAGGGTATTGGCTAGACAGCCATAGGATTTCCTTAGGGACCCTACACACATGTGGTAAACTGTCAGCCGGTTGCTATCTCCCTATTGGTTCATCCGACCATCTATACAGGAAGAACGTTTACTGGATCATCGTGTGTTGAAGCAACTGACAACCTATCCTGGGTACCGGTAGGACACACTGGTTTACCCTCTAAGTGCCGCCGTGCACTTTAATTTAATTTATCAATATACTGAGATGACCATGGGCCATAGCCATTGAGGGCCCTGCACCGTGTTCATCTCACTATATTTAATTTTCTTTTTCGCACATTGTATCAAGGATTTTAGAAATTTAGACATTAAATGTTATGTTTTAAGATTATTCCTCCTGTCTGCACCCACACAACTAAATGTATGTAGATCACTGAGTTAGATTCAAGTTCTGAACAAAGATTCTCTCCTATTCTCCCCCTGAAATCACCAGCAGCATCCTGTCCCTACACTAGTAACAGCAAAGTGACATGCAGCGCTACGTGACTCCAGCTTATATAGAGGCAGGGTCACATGCTACACTGGCCAATCACAGCCATGCCATTAGTAGGCATGGCTGTGATGGCTTCTAACGTCAGACAGTTAAACGCTTGTTGATTGGCTGCTCTGCAGCCTTTCAAAAAGCGCCAAGCAAGCGCTGAACACTGAATCTAAACTTTTACTAAAATGTTTGGGTCCGGGGTCCAAAAATCCTAAAGTTCGTTACGAAGCCAAACTTTACAGTTCGGGTTCGCTCAACCCTAGGAATATGTGTTTGTTGTCCATAACATATGCCTGCCCATACCATAACTCCACCCCCAACATGGGCCACTCGATCCACAACGTTGATGTCAGAAAACCACTCACCCACACAATATCACACAATCTGTCTGCCATCTGCTCTGAACAGTGAAAACTGGGACTCATCCATGAACAGAATGCCTCTCCGACGTGCCAGATGCCATAGAATGTGAGCATTTGACCACTCAAGTCGGTTACGACGACGAACTGCAGTCAGGTCCAGACCCCAATGAGGACGACGAGCATGCAGATGAGCTTCCCTGAGACAGTTTTTGACAGTTTGTGCAGAAATTTTTTGGTTATGCAAACCGACTGTTGCTGCAGCTGTCCAGGTGACTGGTCTCAGACGATCATGAAGGTGAACATGCTGGATGTGGAGGTCCTGGGCTGGTGTGGTTACACTTGGTCTGCGGTTGTGAGGCAGGTTGGATGTACTTCAAAATTCTCTGAAAAGACTTTGCTCCTGCAGTCAGCATGCCAATTGCACACTCCCTCAAACATTGCAACATCTGTGGCATTGTGCTGTGTGATCTAACTGCACATTTCAGAGTGGCCTTTCATTGTGGGAAGTCTAATGCACACCTGTGCCATATTCATGATGTCTAATCAGCACCTTGATATGCCACACCTGAGAGGTGGGATGGATTATCTCGGCAAAGGAGAAGTGCTCACTAACACAGATTTAGACAGATTTGTGAACAATATTTGAGAGTAATGGGTCTTTTGTGTATGTAGAAAATGTTTCAGATCTTTGAGTTTAGCTCATGCAAAATTGGAGCAAAACCAAAAGTGTTGTGTTTATATTTTTGCTAAGGCTTCGTTCACATT